>NC_089490.1:311571162-311874193 GCF_036850765.1 Saccopteryx bilineata
ATTCCCATTCCTTTATTTTGAAGCAATTTGCAATTGCATTCTTCTCATTTTCTCTTTTATAAGGTTAGAATTGCTTATTTCTATTTAAGTCCTGATCATTATTACTTTTCATTGATTCAAATATTAATTTCATGCCAACAATGACACAGGCATAAAAGATTACTATAAAAATAACTACTTAAAATATGTATTTCCAGTGGCTATATTGTATTTATATATATTTTTTGAAATATAATTTTTAAATGATATTTCAGAGACAAAAAAAAAGAAATGTTATGACTGGAAGAGACCATAGAGATCTCCTAATACTTTCAATTTAAAAATAATGAAGCATTTTGGAGCTAATTTTCTTCTATAAATCCAGCTCATTCAAAAACAATCATAGTCATTACCTTGCTTGTCTTATATTTGTTTTATTTACTAAAATCACTAACTTATGGAGAGCCAGACTATCTGATCAGGAGACAAGGAGACTTTTCTGGATTGTTTCTAGTCTGCGAGGGAATAAAGGAAATGGCTTTCTAGTCCCTAGGCTCTGCCTTCCTGATTTTCACTTACATCGCCTTTCTGAAAACAAGTGGGAAATAACACAAATCAAAAACTTATGTGTTTCATTAAGCATTTCAGGCAATTGGCCAACATTTCAAACAATTTCACATTATATTATTACCTTTTCTTTTTTACAATTACTCCCTCTATTTATCTATTATTATAGGTCATTTATTTTAGCACATTTCTGTCATAATTTTGTCACATTTATTTCAAATATCTGAAAATATTTGTGTTGGCACTTAATTATTTAATAGAAGATATCAGATACTACATTACTGTTAATAAATTGAAAAGACTGAGAAGCATTTTCCTGACCCACAAGAAATAATAAAACCTGTGAAGACCAAAAGAAAGTAAGAAGTTCACTCATTACATTTAGAAACTAAAAATAGGAGACACAAACTTTTTCAGTAATTACAAAAATATATATAGGGCCAGGCAAGTTGGTTTACAATTGTAAATACACAAAATGCAGAGTTTACTCTTGTATTATTATTTATTATATATATTTATTAATTATTGTTTTACTTACTACTAACAACTGTAGACCTACTTTCCCCAACCCCTGTATTAAATATGCTTAATTTCACAATATGAGAGATAGGAGATGAAAGAGTACTTTGGCCACAATTATTGTTTGTAAAAGGATTCACCACTTTTTAAAAAGTAATTAACTGTGATTAGGTGGCCCTGTCTGGTTGGCTCAGCAGTAGAGCGTCGGCCTGGTGTGTGGAAGTCCCGGGTTTGATTCTCGGCCAGGGCACCCAAGAGAAGCACCCATCTGCTTCTTCACCCTTCTTCCTCTCCTTCCTCTCTGTCTCTCTCTTTCCCTCCTGCAGCCAAGGCTCCATTGGAGGAAAGTTGGCCCAGGTACTGAGAATGGCTCCATGGCCTCTGCCTCAGGTACTGAGAATGGCTCCATGGCCTCTGCCTCAGGCGCTAGAATGGCTCTGGCTGCAGCAATGCCCCAGATGGGCAAAGCATCACCCCCTGGTGGGCATGCTGGGTGGATCCCGGTGGGCACATGCCAGAGTCTGTCTGACTGCCTCCATGCTTCTAACTTGGGGAAAATACCAAAACCAAAAACCAAAAAAGAAACCAAACAAACAAAAAACTGTGGTTAGGACATTAACTGATCTTTATTCTTTTTTTTTTTTTTAATTTTTTTTTTTAATTTTATTTCATTTTTTTTTAATTTAATTTTTTTTTTTAGTTTATTCATTTTTAGAGAGAAGAGAGAGAGGATAGAGAGAGACAGGGGGGAGGAGCTGGAAGCATCAACTCCCATATGTGCCTTGACCAGGCAAGCCCAGGGTTTCGAACCGGCGACCTCAGCATTTCCAGGTCGACGCTTTATCCACTGCACCACCACAGGTCAGGCCCTGATCTTTATTCTTAAAGCTCCTGGGAATCAGACCTGCACTGAGTGCTGATATATGCTTCACATTCTCTGAAGAAAAAAGATCTCAACATTTATACCTGGGCCACAGTAACATTAATCACAACAGTATTGTTTCAAAGCCTAAATAAGTCAGCCATATTCTACCAAAAGAGAAGGGAAAGTTCCTTTGTAGGTGTTATTTACCCTGGAACAGAAAACCCACAGAATTTTGGAGTTAAAAAAAGATGTTAGTTCAGCCTGACGAGGCGGCGGCGCAGTAGATAGAGCGTTGGACTGGGATGCGGAGGACCCAGGTTTGAGACCCCCGAGGTCGCCAGCTTGAGCATGGGCTCATCTAGTTTTAGCAAGGCTCACCGGCTTGATCCTAAGGTCACTGGCTCAAGCAAGGGATCACTCAGTCTGCTGTAGCTCCCCAGTCAAGGCACATATGAGAAAGCAATCAATGAACAACTAAGGTGCTGCAACAAAGAACTGATGCTTCCCATCTCTCTCCCTTTCTGTCTGTCTATCCCTATCTCTCTCTCTCTCTCTCTCTCTCTCTCTCTCTCTCTCTTTTACAGAGACAGAGAGTCAGAGAGAGGGATAGACAGGGACAGACAGACAGGAACGGAGAGAGATGAGAAGCATCAATCATCAGTTTATCGTTGCGACACCTTAGTTGTTCATTGATTGCTTTCTCATATGTGCCTTGACTGTGGGGCTTCAGCAGACTGAGTAACCCCTTGCTCAAGCCAGCGACCTTGGGTCCGAGCTGGTGAGCTTTGCTCAAACCAGATGAGCCTGCGCTCAAGCTGGCAACCTCGGGGTCTCAAACCTGGGTCCTCCGCATCCCAGTCTGACACTCTGTCCACTGCACCACCGCCTCGTCAGTCTCTGTCCCTCTCTCTGACTCTCTTTGTCTGTCACCAAGAAAAAAAAAAGACATTAGTTCATTCTTGTATAACTCTTTCATTTCAACTTGAGGAAACAAGCCTAGAGAAGTAAACTCTAGTAGCTACAAAGGTGTGAGTGTATGTGTGCATATGTATTTGTACTTGGTCTGGTAACTAGCTATAAACTCTCCCTACATAAGGAAGTGGGCTTAGACACATAGCTTTATATTTGGGTTAATGAAAGAAAATTTACTCAGAAATGAGGGTTGATATTAAAATGGTTTATAAAGAAAGCTTGTGTATGTCTTACAAGGACAAAGTTGGATGGCCTTAGAGCACTGTTATTCTAAGATTTGCAGATTTTTAACTACCTGGGCTTTATACCTACCCAAAAGAGAAAAGACTAAGTAGGCAAAAAGTTAATCTCTTCTTTGCTTTTCTTTTTCTTGTTGTTTTTTTGTTTGTTTGTTTTCTTTTGTGTGTATGTATTTTTCTGAAGTGAGAAGCGGGAAGGCAGAGAGACAGACTCCCACATGCGCCCGACCGGGATCCACCCAGTATGCCCACTAGGGGGCAATGTTCTGCCCATCTGGGGCATTGCTCTGTTGCAACCGGAGCCATTCTTGCACCTGAGGTGGAGGCCATGGAGCCGTCCTCAGCGCCCAGGCCAACTTTGCTCCAGTGGAGCCTTGACTGAGGGAGGGGAAGAGAGAGAGAGAGAGAAAGGAGAGGGGGAAGGATAGAGAAGCAGATGGGCACTTCTCCTGTGTGCCCTGTCTGGGAATGGAACCCGTGACTTCCACACGCCGGGCCAGCACTCTACCACTGAGCCAACCAGCCAGGGCTTCTTTGCTTTTCTTATAAATTAATTTTGTTCATTCACTAAATCTTCATTGAATGACTAATAAATTAATATTAAGTCTTACACACACACACACACACACACACACACGTTGAGTCACATTCTTTTTTTTTTTTTTTTTTTTGTATTTTTTCTGAAGCTGGAAACGGGGAGAGACAGTCAGACAGACTCCCGCATGCACCCGACCGGGATCTACCCGGTACGCCCACCAGGGGGGGCGCTCTGCCCACCAGGGGGCGATGCTCAGCCCCTCCAGGGCGTCGCTCTGCCGCGACCAGAGCCACTCTAGCGCCTGGGGCAGAGGCCAAGGAGCCATCCCCAGCGCCCGGGCCATCTTTGCTCCAATGGAGTCTTGGCTGCAGGAGGGGAAGAGAGAGACAGAGAGGAAGGAGGGGGGCGGGGTGGAGAAGCAAATGGGCGCTTCTCCTATGTGCCCTGGCCGGGAATCGAACCCGGGTCCCCCGCCCGCCAGGCCAACGCTCTACCGCTGAGCCAACCGGCCAGGGCCTTGAGTCACATTCTTGGTTTGACATAACCAGAATAGTTTCTGGCCTCAGGATCTTCCAAACTAAAATGATTTTGTTTGCCATTGATACTAGAAAAAGAAGTAACTTCTGTGTGGAGACAGCTTTAAAATAGTAGAGTTATTTATATGTATTTTTTCTTTCAGGTCAAACACAATTCAAAGTAGTAATCAAATCCCTTTCACCTAAAGAATTAGTCCGAATTCATGTTCCTAAACCTTTGGACAGGAATGATGGAACATTTTTGATAAGATACAGGATGTATGAAACTGTCAATGAAGGGCTGAAGATCGAGGTCCTTTACGGTGATGAACATGTAGCCCAGTCTCCCTATATTTTGAAAGGTGAGTATTACGCAATCCAGAACCAGCCTCATGTGTGGGTCCTATGCCTTTCAGAATGGGTTATGATGACCTTGAAGTCATATGTAATAAGGAAAAGAAAATTAAGTAATTTAATGAGATTTAAACGATAAAAAAAATATTGAATATTTATCTAGGTAGTTCCCATTTCCAGTACTCCTCATTCTTTGCACAAGGTAACTTGCATTATGATGTAGGCTATATTGGGAGAGAGCATGTGCTGTACTAGGTTGTCTAGGAGGGCGCAGAAAGTGAAAACCCAGGACTCTGACATAACTACTTTACCACTGACGTGTTTAGAGTAGATTTTCCCAGTCTGGATAATTTCAGAATTCACCAAGAAGTCATCCCGTGTTCACCTCAGGGACAGAAACTACTCTCTGCTTCGTGCTGATTAATAAAGTGTGGCATTGGATGTATTTTGCCTTCCCTAGGACCAGTGTACCACGAGTACTGTGAGTGTCCAGAAGAGGATCCTCAGGCCTGGCAGAAAACTCTTTCTTGTCCAACTGAAGAACCACAGATTGCAAAGGACTTTGTTTCTTTCCCCAGCATCAATCTCCAGCAGATGTTAAATGAAATTCCAAAAAGGTTTGGGGAAGAGAGGGGTGCCATTGTTCATTACACGATTCTCAATAACCACATCTACCGGAGATCTTTAGGGAAATACACAGACTTCAAAATGTTCTCAGATGAGATTTTGTTATCACTGGCAAGAAAGGTATGAGAATGAATTCACTGATTTAAAAAACAATATGACTTAATTATTTAGTTGTGACATTTAAATCCTTAAGAGAATAATGGCAAAGGATGGAAATGTGCATGTAAGGTGTCTACCTCCTAAGTATTTATAGCTTCTTTTATAGACCTACCTTTCCTTTACTATTTATATTAAGTGGCCTTAGCCTTCATCCCAGATAAGTAGGACACAGAGCACTTCCAAAGGTTCTGCAAACTCACAGACGTTTACAGCTTTAAGTTCACTTCCAGAAGTTCTCTGTTCCTGCTGAACATCCCTTCCATCAACATTTCACTGTCTGCAGCTGTTTTCTACTTGTCACCTCAAAATGACTTGAATGCAGAACACATCTCCTTGTTTTACCCTAAGCACCTCTAAAAGGTACTGATTATGGCACATTTTGTTGAAGGTTGGAGTAACAGAGAAAGGTTATTTTGTACCAGTATATAGTATAAATAAAATAAATTACTCAACAAATAATGAAAACCCTAACATTTAAAGTAAATATCCCTGTATTAATCAGGCTGTCAGTCAACACCCCACCACCACCACCACGACCAATTCCTCCATTCCGCCCTGCTTTCCCCATTTGCAAAATTCTTAAGCAGAGTAATTCAAAGTGATGTTTGTTCTTCTTTCTTCCTGAGCTTGTAAGTGATAGGGAAGCAATAAGTGAATAGTCACATCCCTTTCCCTTCTCTTCTGTTCCAGGTTCTCTGCCTGGTAACTGAGAAGAAATCTAAAAGAAATGAGACTCATCTCTGGTCTTAGAGCCCCTCACTCCAGTGGGACTTGTTTTTGTTATTTGGAAGTGAGGATGGGGTGTGCATACAAGTAAACTATTGTGCCACAACATGATAGACCTGTAAGAGAAGTAGGTACCTAGGTGAAAATGCCTTGGGAGGGCAAGCCCTAGAGAAGGCAACATTAGATCTGGGTTTAGGATGAGAAAGGAAAGTGCCAAGCGAGTAAGTAAGAGAAGGACATGCCAACGGAAGAGAATTACGTATTCAAGTGGACAGCATTTTTAGAGAGTAGCCTAGTTTACTGGTACATAAGAAGGTGGGAGGGGAGGCTCAAAGCTAAGCTGGAGCAAGATAGTAGGGCCTTGAATTCCAGCCAAGGCGTTTAGACCTTGCCCTAAAGGTTTAAGGTGTGTTAAGCCTGGTAGTAACATTAACTTGGGTTTTAGAAATTTGGGCAGCATCAGAACACTAAGTAAGCTGTTGAAACAATCTAGGTAAGAGATAGAAAGGCCGGAACTAAGGCATGTTCTGTGGAGGTGGAAATGGAGCAACAAATGACAGGATCAGAGGTAGATGTGATAAAGAGGTTTGACAGAGAAGGAAAACCAGGGCTTGAGTAGAACTTTAGATTCTCGCTTGGGCAGTTGCCAGAAAGGTAGCCACTTGTTCATACCTAGCTACACAATTTCAACTTATGTAATACTAAACAATTTAAACTGTCACCTCTGAACAGAGGTGCTGACTCCTGGTTAAGTGAATTGGCTATGCTTCATCCTTGATTATATGATACTACTGAGGACTGAGAGGTATTTTCTCTTTTGCTGCTATTTTCAAATGTTCAGTTTTATCAGAAATATTTAAGAAAGCCAAAGAACTAAAGCACTTAGTACCAAAGATTGATGTCTTACCAGCAGTGATGTTTATATTTTTGTTTATTTAGGTCCTTCTCCCAGATTTAGAATTTTATATTAATCTTGGGGATTGGCCCTTGGAACATCGAAAAGTCAATGAAACCCCCGGCCCGTTACCTATCATTTCATGGTGTGGTTCTCTGGATTCACGAGATATTATCCTTCCAACGTATGACATCACCCACTCCACACTTGAAGCAATGAGGGGTGTTACAAATGATCTCCTTTCTATTCAGGGAAACACAGGTAAATTCAAGTTCATTATCTAAGAACAAACAGAGATAAAGAAAAGTTTAGGGGGATGTTTAGTCAGGGAAAGTATATGTATATTTTAATAGCCATTTTTCTTATTTTCTAACCAAGGAAAAAGAAAAACAGCACCCTAAATTCTAACGAGGTTTCTTTAGGATTCTTCTAATCCAAAAAATTAAAGATACATAGCTAGGCTTGCAATGTCCAAACCTATCGTAAGTGATTCTCTTTTGAGTTGGTCGCTTGTAAGTTTATTTGAACATATGCTTTTGGTAAAACTGTCACTTAACTGAATTCTGATCCCATGCCTTTATATTGCTAGATGAAGTGAGATAGAATTTTGAAAAGTATAAAATTATATGCCTGTGTAAGAGAATATGATAGCAATATAATCTAGGTATTACCACCTCCCACACTTTGTAGGAAATTTTCCCTTTTCCTCTTTCTGCCCTTCTTGATTCTTTAAAATAGGAATCCCGTTTGCCCTGTCTGATGTCTTTAGGTTAATGGCATGGCATGCCTTTTTATTAAACTGAACTCCCTGAGTAGAAGAAACCTTGCCTTCTCTTTATAGCCTCTTTCGGTTTGTGTTTTGGTGGACTTATTTAGTAGACAAGACCAGAGACTCCTTGTAAACTATCTAAAGATAATGTGAAATTAAAACTAACATACCTTTTATTTGATAACAGTGAATTTCTGAAGAGTGTGCTAGCACAGTAATGAGTTTGACCCCTCTAATTTCTATGCTTTATGATTTACCCCTTAGAACACTGACAGGTGTTAACTAATGACCTCTCTTTAGAATAATATAAATAGATTTAAATTAATTATTCCAAAATATTTTCTTACCAGGAAGGAGAATATATATATATATATATATATATATATATATATATATATTTGCATTTAACAGCATATTATAAAAAGTCTTTCCTGTATTCAGAAGTGGTGTACTCAATTCTGCGCAACCTAAGGATTGAAGATGTGTGGGTGTTACTTAATGATATAGCTTGTTCTGGTTAACCTGTCTAAGAATAAAGTCTAGCTCATTTTTTATTATGAAGCACTAAAGATGGAAGAAGCTAAAGCCTTGGTGAGAAGGTTAAGTCACTGAATCTTTTTTTTGCTTTGAACTTGATCCAATATTATTTTGGATATGTTCTTATGTTGTGCAACAGAAATTTCAACATTTGAGTGAGCTCTCCCTAATAGATCAATAAATGAAGTTAGAACATTCTAATCCCATAATTTTTGGAAATAGAAAAAAAAAATACAAGATGTGTTGATGGTAAAAGAGCTTTAACATCTTAAATGACAATGTATAAGAGATGATTACACTTGACAAACAAAAGTTTCAAAGTCATAACCTTTTTTTATGGTGTCAAACCTCTAGGGCCTTCCTGGATCAATAAAACAGAGAAAGCTTTCTTCAGAGGCCGAGACAGCCGGGAGGAGAGGCTCCAGCTGGTACAGCTGGCCAGAGAAAACCCACAGCTACTAGATGCGGGAATTACAGGCTATTTCTTTTTCCAAGAGAAAGAAAAGGAGCTTGGAAAAGCTAAATTGATAGGTTTCTTTGATTTCTTTAAGGTATGCTTTTAAGACTTCTTGGGTGGGTATGAGGTGATAAATTTGTAAATAGCTGGGCTTGGACCGTCTGGTGAGTGGACACACTCTTTCTTTCTAGGTATGGAGAATGACAAAACTCGTTGTGGCTTCCTTTTGTTGTGTTTGTTCATTTTGTCTACCAAATTGCTCACGACTATATTTAATACTCAAAATGTAATCCAAGGATTAGCCTGGAGTTTGCGTGTGTTTCTTTGTTTTTCTCTTTTTTGTATTTGTTTTTAATAAAAGGGGTATATACATGTCTTTTACATAAAATGATCTCAAATGCCTTTTGTAAATTAAAAGAGTATAAATTTCATATAAGAAAAACAGGAGCTAGAATTGGGATTAAGTCCTACCTCTAGTCCTGCCTCTGCCAGGAGCCTGGGGCCTCCCCGCTGACTGCCTCTGCCCCCTAACTACACGTGACGCCTGCCCGGCTCCTTCAGAGCACAGTCGTGAGGTCCAAAGGAGATCAAGATGTGAACAATGACAAACCAGACTGGCTAGAAAACTCCTTGGTATTAATTTTTGTTTGTTTGTTCTGTTTTTTTGTTTTTGTTTTTTACAGAGACAGAGAGAGAGAGAGAGGGATAGATAGGGACAGACAGACAGGAACGGAGAGAGATGAGAAGCATCAATCATTAGTTTTTCATTGCGCGTTGCGACACCTTAGTTGTTCATTGACTGCTTTCTCATACATGCCTTGACCACGGGCCTTCAGCAGACCTAGTAACCCCTTGCTCAAGCCAACGACCTTGAGTCCAAGCTGGTGAGCTTTGCTCAAACCAGATGAGCCCTTGCTCAAACTGGCGACCCTGGGGTCTCAAACCTGGGTCCTCTGCATCCCAGTCTGACGCTCTATCCACTGCGCCACCGCCTGGTCAGGCGGTATTATTTAAGAAAAAAGTTAATTACTAAATTTCTGCATATATTCTGTTTATCTTGGTATGATATAAATTAAAAGAACAAGGGGCTTAGAATCAGAGAATAGGGGTTTACAAATTTCTCTGAACACTAGTTTTCTCATTTGTAAAAAATAGAAGGGAAGATGTTAAGACATACTTCACATTGTTATAATTGAATGAAGTTTAATGCCCATGAAAAGTGATGTTGAAGTGTAAATCAAAGTTTATTAACCCAACAAATATGTAAACAGAGCATGTACTGTGTCACCAGTAGCACACTAGTCCTTAAGCTTCCCCAGGTTTCTGTCTCTTCCACTCTAAAACTGAACTTTGACATACTGCTTTCTTTTTCATATTTATATGGGTATAAGGAACAAAAAAAAATGGATAAGTAAAATTTTAAATTGGTTATCAAGGCCCTGGCCAGTTGGCTCAGTGGTTGAGTGTCAGCATGAGAAAATCCTGGGTTTGATTCCCAGTCAGGGCACACAGGAGAAGTGACCATCTGCTTCTCTACCCCCTTCCTCCTCCTTCTCTCTCTCTCTCTTCACCTCCCACAGCCATGGCTCAAATTGTTTGAGGCAGTTGGCCCCAAGTGCTGAGGATGGCTCCATGGACTTTCCTCAGGTGCTGAAATAGCTTGGTTGCCAAGCAGTGGAGCAGCAGCCCTAGACACAGGGCTTGTCAGGGAGATCCCAGTTGGGGCACATGCGGGAGTCTGTCTCTCTGCCTCCCTGCCTCCCCACCTCTCACTTAAAAAAAAATTGGTTATCAATATTCAGTTTAATAAATATAAAACTTTTGAAAATAATTTTCTTATCTTATTACAGAAATCTTAATTCCCCATTACATAGACACAATTGAAATAGGTATTCCTAGGTCCTAAAAATTATTTATCATCTCATCTTTAAAATGCATTGTATTTCTTCAGATTGACCTGCTAATGGCTGTTTATGATTTTAAAACAAAGACAAAATGTCAGTTACAAAATAAAATATAAAACTGTTAGACAATAAAGTTAGAAAGTGGAAATTAATTCCATATATATATATATATATATATAGTATTACTGTATTGGTGAGAAACAGAAGCGAAGCTAATGGCTGTTTAAATTTTTGTTTATGTTTGTTTTCATCTTTTAGTACAAGTATCAAGTGAACATGGATGGGACGGTGGCTGCTTACAGATATCCGTATCTCATGCTGGGTGACAGTCTGGTTCTGAAGCAGGACTCACCATATTACGAGCATTTTTACATGGCACTAAAGCCTTGGAAACATTATATACCAATTAAAAGAAATCTTGCTGATTTACTAGAGAAAGTTAAATGGGCCAAGGTATGCTTTCTGAATTTTAGTTTCTTTAGGCAATAATAAATTCACCAGTTTTAGTTACATGAATCCCATCACAACCCAATTTAATTGGACATAGTTTAGTAAAAAGAAATGTCTTCTGAAATATGTATTCCCTTGATATAAGCTAATGAATCAATATCAGTATCATTTTGTATACCCTCCATCAACATTTTTGAGGATTTTTAGACTTGAAGTCCAGTGTTACATACAAATATAGATTTTTCTAAAGGAATCACTACTCATGCATATATGCACACACGCAAAAACACACCAAATGCAAATTACAGATTGAAAAGACCAGGGTTAAACACACAAATGCGCGCGCACACACACACACACACACACACACACACAAGAAAACATTTAAGTCAATATGATGCTCTTCTTCTCCACAGTTAGAAAAAGGCACAATTTCATAATGAATGCATGATATACAACACCCCAAGAATCACAAGTTTCCTGTAAAATAATAAATCTTTTTCAAAGGAAAAATATTAAAAAGCTATTGTTTTATTGTGAAACTATTAAAAGTTATCCTTCTTTTATAAGACTTTATTCTGTTTCTAAGTTTACAAGAAGCGATATTTGTTTATGGAAAGAACTGTGTTCCTAAGGCAGAATAATTTTTGTGACCCTTTATAAAGAGTCAATATTGTTTGCAAATGGCTTTTCCTACAGGCAGCATAGTAGAATATTAGCTATTTTCCCAAAAAATAATTAGGAAGGCTGACTATTCTTGGAACTGAAGGAACTGCCTGTGGGTATAATAACTGAATTTTTATAACAACAACAATATAGTCTTTCATTGGTAATATTTTATAACAGCTTTGGGACTCTGCATATTTAAATGGGGCTTTGAATAGATGTTATAACATGAATACTGATTCATTCTATTCTAGCTTGTATTTTAATATCAAACAGAGAAGGCTAGAATGGGGGGGGTACATAATGAGCCCTAAACTTCCCCAATATCTAGGAAAGAACCAGGATAGTCACAATAGAGGCTGTATGCAACTGTTACACTTTGTGGGGAGGTGGGTCTGTTACTGGGCCTGTGGAATAAGATACGAACATGCATGATCACGTTCATGTAACAGAGATGTCTAGGAAAGTACTTTGTCTATATCCATAGCCTTGTTCTTAAGTTGTATTTCAAAAGGTTCCATCTCTCCCATGCTGTTCATATTCAACCCCACATCTGTCTTATCCCACACTCACCTTTACTTTGTCTTTGGGTCCAGAAGCAATTTTCACTTATTGTTTCTTTTTAAACCTTTCAGGAAAATGATGAAGAAGCTGAGAAGATTGCAAAAGAAGGGCAGCTGACTGCTAGGGACTTCCTACAGCCGCACAGGCTTTACTGCTATTATTACGGAGTGCTGCAGGTCAGTGCGTAGCGTCCGTCTTGCTGGGTTGCTCATCCTCCAACCACAGGCTTGCCTTCCCTCAGTGCCTTGCTTCTGGAGTGAGTCAGGGTCAGCCTGTGCAACTCTGGTGACCCCAGGCCCCAGCCTATGGAAAGTAGGAGCTGCATTAAGTCCCTTTGTAGCCAACGCATTTTTATTTCCATTCAGTTTAAAACAGTGGTTACAGCCTCACAAAAATAGATGGACAGCTCCTCCTATCTGGTCAGTGCTACCTTATGAAATGCCTTATGGAATTCCTGATCTGGAAAATTAGAGGGTCAGAGAGGAAGATCATTAACATCTCTTTCTGCTCAAAATGTCCACCCTTTTGTTCTTCCTATCACTTAAGATTCAAGCTTTTGCTATCACAGTACAGGATGCAAAGCAAATATTTAGATAGCTACGTAAAACAAACAAATGTAAAATATAATAGTTCTGACACTTTGGGGCTAAATAACAAAATACTGTACAAATGCTTAGAGGGAATCCAAGGATTGGTTCTTTGAGTCACTCCCATGTGTTTTACTCATTAAAATCTAGCCAGGATGAAAATAAGAAACTATGTTCTTGTTTTTAACCTAAACTTATTTTTCTGTGGGCAGAAAAAGGTAAATTTCCTCAGATGCTTGTGAATACCAATCCGTCATAGAAAAAATTTAAAAATAAATTATATCACTTATTAGAAGTAACATTTCCCTTAAATGAGGGTTGTTCCCTCTGCTGGGCAGGTAGGAGTCTCCCTCCCCACACTACTAATTAGGCTCATATACTCTTGTCAGTATTTTGTTGGGTTTGGCCCTGGGCCAGCAGTGTGCAGTTAAATGTACTTGAAACCACTGAACTAAAATATCCAATATCTAGAAATATTTATCAGGGGCCAAAGTGGAATAACATTACACAGGCCTGTCACCATTTACAAAACCTGTGTGACTACAGGCCTAAAGGGAAGGGTGTGTGACACCACCAACTTTATTTTCAGGTGCCTATCATCTGATTTGAATATTCAGTAAGGTTCATTACTCATTAACACGCAGAGGATACATGCTAAGCAGTGCTGTTTGAAGGAGGCTTGGCTTGACATCCTTTTTGTAAAGGCTTCCTACCTACACATAAAATTGTGGATTAGGGTTCCTTGTTAGATTATAAACTGTTACTCTAGTACCTATGGTAACTAAAGTTACAGTGTAACTTTAGGACTGGAATAACCAGTCCAAACCAGACCTGTGGTACTCAGCAACCAGAAATGACAGCATGAGTGGGAAGGAATCGCGGAATGAAGTGTGGACTAATATTGCTGTTACCTTCAAAAACACATTTCAGAAATACGCTGAGCGCCAGTCCAGCAAACCTGAAATACGAGATGGAATGGAACTTGTTTCTCAGCTGGATGATAACACATCCATCTGCCAGTGCCACAGGAAAAGACCTGTAAGAGGAGAGCTTTAAGTCAGCCCGATATCCAGGCCTGTGTGTGCCGCTGCGTCTTCACTGCGAGCATTTGGATAGAACCTAAGCTGTGAAGAACAGTTTGGATGACTTCACCCAGAGCACTGGTTCTCCTGGTGGCTTTATATATTTATAATATGGATGGATAGAGCAATTTATAGTAAAAACTTGGTATTTTCTTTCTCTAAAAAGAAAACTTGGGGATCACAGTAGAGAGGCTTGTCAAAATATAAATAATTCTCTAGGAAACCACATACATCATATTTGTTGGCTTGTTTTTAATCCCTTGTTCATTTTCCCACTTCCTCTTCCAGTTATAAAGAAAAAAATATTTGTGCAGGGTTCCCCCACCACTGCATAATTTCTCTTCCTACAAGCTGCTTTCGACATTCAGAAACAGCCTCCATTAGTCATTTTTAATAGTTCAACTTTCGTGAAAAAGATCTGATTTTTGAAAGGAGGAGAGGGATGTATGGTATGCATGTAAACATAATAACTACATTTGTCTAAATAAGCTGTCAACATTTTTTGCAACACTATTTTTACTAATAAAATGGTGGAAACACTGTAAGTAGCCATCATTAAGCAACTGGCTAAGTAGATATGGATACATAAAGGAATAAACCAATAAAATGTGGTAGCTCTGAATGTACTATAATGAAAGATTTCCATAACAGTGGTCAGTGAAAAAATCAAGCTTTTTTCAGAAAAACTTGTGCAATGTGAAAACATTTACATAAAAAACAAAAATATATCCATGTGGTTGAAAGTTTGAAAGGATATTCACCAATATCTGAGGAGGGGATGTAGAAAGGGAATTTACACTTTCTGCTTTGTACCTATGATATTTAAAATGCATTTTTTACTATAAGTGTAAAATAAAATAAAAATGCAAACCTAGCAATAGATAATAAATGCACAAAAGATATATGTAGGAAAAGAAAATGGATATTTATATTTTCCATTATGCTGTTTTTAAATCTACAATGTCTAGAATTTTATATCATGGAACATGTTATATATACTTTTTAAATAAAGTAAATTTTGTAAATAAAATTTTGAAAAAGATAAATTTTATTTTATTTTATTTTTTAAGAATAAAATAAAACTGGGTTGTAACTGGGTTGGTCAAATTTTTGTAACTGGGTTGGTCAAATTTTTGTAACTGGGTTGGTCAAATTTTAATTCCATTATGTCATGAATAAATGAACCAAAACTTCTAACACCACCACTCATCCCTAATGAGTAGAAATCTAGCATTAGAAGAAAAGATATTTTTACATGACCCCTTATCTTATTTTTAGTTATTTCAGATGAAAATACAATCTGTGCTATGTCTAATTCAGGTTGCCATTATAACAAGTATACCATAGACTAGGTGGTTAAACAGCAAGAATTTCTTTCTTACAGTTCTAGAGGCTGGAAGTCTAAGATCAAGGGGCTGATCAATCCAGAGTGTGATGAAAGCCTGCTTCCTGGTTTGCAGACTGACACTTTCTTATTGTCTTCTAATGTGGCAGAGAGAGAGGAAGCAAGCTCTCTCTAGTCTCTTCTTATAATGCCCTGATCCATCATAAGGACTACACCCTTATGACCTAATTATCTGCCAAAGGCCCTGTCTCCAAATACCATCACATTGGGAGTTAGGGTTTTAACACTTTAGTTTGGGGGAGGTTGGGTACAAACTTTCCAACCATAGCAGGCAGGGAGAGGAAAAATGCTCCCTTGACATAATAAAGCCAAGGTTAGAAGAAATATGAATGTGTTGTTCCAAGGGAAAGGAAATCATCCTTGTGGCGGTGCAGTATGTTTGACTTCAAGTAGTTGAGGACAGAGTTGCTAGAGTAAAAATCCCTCTTTTGTGCACAGAATCACAATTTACCCTTTCCCAGCCACTGCTGCTCACACACACCAACATTCCTGATACTGAGCTCAAAGTTAAAAGTCCTTGTAAGTTAGATTTGCTTAGTAGAGCTGCATGGAAAAGTAAGCCACTAAACTTGACTCTGATAACCAATACTGCAACATTTCTTAGACACAAGGACAGTAAGAGACTGGGGTTTGTTTGTGCTACAGGACTAGCAAATCCCAGACGTGGGCAGGCAGAGGGAAATATGTAGAGGAAGGTATGACAACCAGAAGTGAAGGAAGGGGGTAAAAGAGAAAAAAAAGAAATATTTTTGTGAGCTATTCTGTTTCACCCCTGATTGGGTCTACTTCAAAACCATTTTGGTGCCTGACCAGGCAGTGGCGCAGTGGATAGAGCATTGGACTGGGATGTCGAGGACCCAGGTTCGAGACCCCGAGGTCGCCAGCTTGAGCGCGGGCTCATCTGGCTTGAGCAAATAAAAAATGCTCACCAACTTAGACCCAAGGTTGCTGGCTCAAGCAAGGGGTTACTCGGTCTGCTGAAGGCCCGCGGTCAAGGCACATATGAGAAAGCAATCAATGAACAAATTAAGGTGTTGCAACGAAAAACTGATGATTGATCCTTCTCATCTCTCTCCATTCCTGTCTGTCTGTCCCTATCTATCCCTCTCTCTGACTCTCTCTCTCTGTCCCTGTAAATAAATAAAAATAAAAAAAAAAACATTTTGGTGCTCAGCACCTGGATTTGGCATCAGACTCTCCAGGTCTCAGAGCTCAGTGTTCCCAAAGACACCCTTACAAACACCAAGCTCAGGTGAGGTCGCCAGCCCACCCACACTTCTGACCAAATGGCTAAAAATGCAGGGGTTCCCATGACCCCCTCTCAGGTTCATTAATTCACTAGAGGAATTCATAGAACCCAGGAAAATGGCATACTTAAATTATTAGAGTTTTATTTTTAAAGGATATACATAGGGCAAAGTCTGGGTGAGGGTTGAGGGGAACACAGAGCTTCCATCCCTCTCCCTGGGGAGTCAGAGCATGTCATCTTCCCAATACATCAATGTGTTTGCCAATCAGAAAGCACCAGTGAGCGTGGTATCCAGAGGGGGTTGTTGTTGGGGTTTTTTTTTGGGGGGGGGGGGGATCTTATGTAAGCATGATTGATCTAATCATTGGCCATATGACTGAATTGAGTCTTCAGACTTCCTCTTCTGCCAGGAGTTTGGACAGCTGAAAGTCCCACCCTCTAATCATGTGCTTGGTTTTTCTGATGACTGGTTCCCATTCTGAAGCTATCTAGGGGCCTGCCATGAGTACCTCATTAGCACAAAAAGAAACTTCTATCACTCAAGAAATTCTAAGGGTTTTTGAAACTCTATACCAGGAACCAGAGATAAAGACTAGATACATTCTTTATAATATCACAACACCTCTGAGGGCCTAGAAACGCAGGGCCACCTATAATATCATGAGGCTTGCCCGATGCCAGGGAGTTTAGTAGCAAGATTACCCTTACTCCAGAAGGTTTGGGACAAATGTCTGAGCCTTAGGGTTAAGATATGCTTAACCAAACCCCATTTAATTTAGTTCAGAGCATGTGGCAAGGGAATATTTATAACTAGGCAAAGAATAAGTCTCTCACTATGAGATCTTTTTCTTTTTTAGTGATGGGAGGGAGAGAGAGTGGGACATACAAGGAAAGATAGATAGAAAGAGAGAGAGATGAGAAGTATCAATCTGTTCTTGGGGCACTTAGGTTGTTCATTGCTTTCTCATATGTGCCTTGACCAGGGTGCTCCAGCGGAGCCAGTGACCCCTTGCTCAAGCCAGTGACCTTTGGGCTCAAGCCAGCAACCATGGGGTCATGTCTATGATTCCACGCTCAAGCCAGCAACCCTGTGCTCAAGCTGGTGAGCCCGTGCTCAAGCCAGCAACCTGAGCGTTTTGAACCTGGGTCCTCAGCATCCTGGGTCAATGCTCTATCCACACTGCACTACCACCTGGTTAGGTTCTCACTATGATTTCTAAGGGTTGTTATCCACACCTTTAATGTAAACTAGTGGGCAAGAAGTACCATGCTTCAAATGACAATGAACCAGCTAGAGAAAAATTAAAGCTGTTTCCCCTTCACCTTCTACCCCCTTAACTTTCTCCTCCTCAAAGGGTAATAAGAACCCCCTGCCATTACCAGTGTCACTAGAACCATTAGACTGCAGCCAGGGAACAGGGAACTGCTACCTGAGCAGGAGCTAAATGAGTTCTCTGTGGAAAACGGCTTGTCTTCTGCCCCATGTTCTTATCATTTAAAATCTAAGAGATTCACTAAGTGATTTCCTGACTTGAAATAACTTGGGGTGAAACAGAGATTTGTAAAGGGGGAGAATATTACAAGGTTCTGCTCTGGTTCCCACCATGAAAGTTATCTGTTTCTTCTTAGTAACTCTAGAATGTTTGTTAAGTGTAAGATACAATTTAGATTTACATAACTAAATCATCTGAGCCCTCATCTTGACTTTTGCTCACAGGTTCATTGCTATTAGCATTGTCAACTGATAAGCCCCTTTAAAGAAAGCAACAAAGCAATAGTTAAAAAGAGTCATGAAGGTGCCTGACCAGTGGTGACACAGTGGATACAGCATCAACCTGGGACAGCGAGGTAGCAGGTTCAAAACCCAGCTTGAGTAAGAGCTTGTCAGCTTGAGCATGGGATCATTAACATGATCCCAAGGTCACTGGTTCGAGTCCAAAGGTAGCCAGCTTGAAGCCCAAGGTCGCTAGCTTGAGCCCAAGGGGTCACTAGCTCTGCTTGAGGGCCCTGGTCAAGGCACATATGAGAAGCAATCAATGAACAACTAAAGTGAAGCAACTACAAGTTGATGCTCTCCCTCTCCCTTCTCCCTCTCTCTCTCTCTCCCTTCCCCTCTCTGTCTCTTTTGCTTAAAAAAAAAAAAAAAAAAAACCCAAAAAGTCATGGGGGTGAGGAAGATAGACTTCTGTGCAAAGAATTAGCTAATGTGCCAACTCTTTTCTCCCAACCTCTTCAAACTGCTAAACCTCGTAACATGAGTTCTGATATCTGCTGGCAGGCTCCTCTGGTCCTCTAGGCCACTTCAGAACTGTATATTTGACCCATCACACCCATCACTCATCTGTGACATTGTGGTTTTCTACTACATAAGGTATTTATATGATAAAAGATCCAAAGGCAGTCTTACCCATTGTTTGGGTTTGTTATAGTGCCAAAGCAATAGAGGAAAGAAATGGCATATAACTGTGACTCTTCTACCTCTTTTTCCCCCATAACATTAGTATTTATTGTTTTATATGAATACTGTACCAAAACCTCAAGCATTCAGTTTACACACAGAAATTATACAGTTATGGCCCTGGCCAGTTGGCTCAGCGGTAGAGCATTGGCCCAGCGTTTGGAAGTTCTGGGTTCAATTCCCGGCCAGAGCACACAGGAGAAGCGCCCATCTGCTTCTCCACCCTTCCCCCTCTCCTTCCTTTCTGTCTCTCTCTTCCCCTCCTGCAGTCAAGGATCCATTAGAACAAAGCTGGCCCAGGCACTGAGGATGGCTCCATGGCCTCCGCCTCAGGTGCTAGAAGGACTCCAGTTGCAGCAAAGCAACCCCCCAGATGGGCAGAGCAACGCCCTCTGGTGGGCATGCTGAGTGGATCTCGGTTGGGCTCACGCGGGAGTCTTTCCGCTTCCCTGTTTTTCACTTCAGAAAAATAAAAAAATTTAAAAAAAAAACCAAAAAATTATACAGTTATATACCACATCACATAGGCAGTGAACACATTGCATTCCACAAAATCCACTTTACAGAAATTTTAAAATTCTAAATATTAAAAGGTACTGCTGAAGAAACAGGTATACATTTGGCAGCTAGTAATTTTGACAGTGAAATTGCAGGTTGCATGACATTATATATGTGAATTTGAAAACTTTGAGTTTAAGGTGATCATTGTGCTTTATATTGCTCTGAAAAATATAACACTGGCTGTTGAAGAAGCATGTTCAAAAATACTTTAGAAAGAAATGTGTAACATTCACAATGTTCAGAAAAGCAAGCAAAAGGTTAAGAAACCCGCCAGTTCTTCTGAGATATTCTCATGTCATCTTTATAAGCATTCATTCTACAAAATAGTAACCTAATGTTTGAACAAAGTTCCAAGATAAAGTACATTTTCTCATAAATAAGGAAGTCTTTTTCTCAGGCACCTCAGAAGTAAAAAAAATAATTTTAGTTTGAACAGATCTCTGGAATGTGTTTAACTTGGTATGTCAACAGACTTAGGATTTCCAGGGTTTCACAAGGGCTAGATTTTATTTGAATTACTCAGAAGAGAAACAAATTGACTTCTGAAAGAGTGAACTCAATCATTACCAATAAAAAAGTATCCACTGTATTCATTTATCTCTTATAGAAACAGAAAAATAGCCTGACCAGGTGGTGACACAGTGGAGAGAGCATAGGACACTGAGAACCCAAGTTCAAAATTCCGAGGTCACCAGCTAGAGTGTGGGATCATAGACATGACCCAATGGTCTCTGGCTTGAGCAAGGGGTCACTGGAGCCTCCTGGTCAAGGCACATAGGAGAAAGCAATCAATGAACAACTAAAGTGCCGAAACAAGCTGATGCTTCTCATCTTTCTCCCTTCCTGAATCTTTCTCTTGCTAAAAAAGAAAAAGAAAAAAAAACACCAGAAAAATATAACATTTCCCCCCTTAGAATAATATTATGTATGTATATATGTATGTATATGCATGTGTGTATGTATGTGTGGGTGTGTGTGTGGATATATATATATATATATGACTTAAAGTTCCATTGTACACAGTCAAACAATATGTCTTTTGTTATTAACATTTTGTTCTTTATTTTTGTCTTTGCTTCTAACTGGAAAGTAAGAAATTTAATTTTATAAATGTAATACTACATGTTGTATAATAATAAGAAAAATAAGAAAGAAAAGTAGAGGATGATCCCTTGTGGCTACTTTTAAAAAGATACTTCTTTTAAAGAACTAAAAAATGTTTACATGTATTAAAGCAATAAAAATGGGTCTGAACCTATAACTAAGAAATTGCTGAATTCTTCTTTATCATAGTAGAGGCAAAATAATACACACTTGAATATTAACTATTATAATGATGTTTTTAGTAATTCAGACAGGCATGTCATTAAAAATATGTAGAGCTAATTTTTAAATTTCTCTCAAAATATTTTCCCATTTCATTCTCTACATTTAAAAATTTTTTTTTCTGAATTATTTACTGGCTTAATTCTGTAGTTTCATCATTTTAATTTTAAATTTTTGGTAAACTGTACATATGTTTACCATTTTAACCATATTTAAGAGTATAAGTCAGTGATATAAGTACATTCAATAATGTCCAGCTTTCTAGTTTTGAATTTAAAATGTTAAACATAGTTATACTAGGTTAAAAAATTAAGTACAGCCTAACCAGGCAGTGGCGCAGTGGACAGAGTGTCAGACTGGGATGTGGAAGACCCAGGTTCGAGACCCCGAGGTCGCCAGCTTGAGTGCAGGCTCATCAGGTTTGAGCAAAGCTCACCAGCTTGGACCTACGGTTGCTGGCTCAAGCAAGGGGTTACTCGGTCTGCTGAAGGCCCATAGTCAAGGCACATATGAGAAAGCAATCAATGAACAACTAAGGTGTCACAACGAAAAACTGATTGATGCTTCTCATCTCTCTTTGTTCCTATCTATCCCTCTCTCTGACTCTCTGTCTCTGAAAAAAAAATTAAGTACAAGTATACATAATGTTTTCATGATTATATTACTGGTTAGTATTCATCATGTTACCAGAACAAGCTGGAGTTCAAGTTGCCAGTCCCTGCTGAGCCCCAAATCATGGAAAATGGGGACCAAGTGGTATAAGAGTGTCTTTAATCAAGTTGCCAGCAACCTGAGAAGGCAGGGACTTCGGATACAAAGCTACCTTACAGGCCCTGGCTGGTTGGCTCAGCGGTAGAGCGTCGGCCTGGCGTGCGGGGGACCCGGGTTCGATTCCCGGCCAGGGCACATAGGAGAAGGGCCCATTTGCTTCTCCCCCCCCCACCCCTACCCTCCTTCCTCTCTGTCTCTCTCTTCCCCTCCCGCAGCCAAGGCTCCATTGGAGCAAAGATGGCCCGGGCGCTGGGGATGGCTCCTAGGCCTCTGCCCCAGGAGCTAGAGTGGCTCTGGTCGTGGCAGAGTGACCCCCTCCCCCCGAGGGGCTGAGCATCGCCCCCTGGTGGGCAGAGCGCCCCCCCTGGTGGGCATGCGTCGGGCGCATGCGGGAGTCTGTCTGACTGTCTCTCCCCGTTTCCAGCTTCAGAAAAAATACAAAAAATAAAAAAACAAACAAACAAACAAAAAACAAAGCTACCTTACAGTCTTGGCTGACTGGCCGGTTTATATGTTTTGGGGAGATTAGTAATTTATTAGAGCATGCAGTCAGGGAGCAGTGTGTGGGAGGTGGGGGCTCTGGTTAGCAGAAGAGCCTCCCTGGAATGTCTAATGCTAGTCCTTGATGCTATCTCCGTAGGGGCTAGGGTCTGGGAGCCATCATTACCTCTGGGAACTGTCTGCAAGAGAAACTCCCCACATTCCTTAGGAAACAAAGATTAAGATTTGTGAACTAATTATCTAGAGTACACTAGTTATCTACAGTGTCTTAACTCCCTACAGAAAATTCTGTGAATAAATCCTCTAAGAAATTATTGTGATTTAATCCTTTACAATAGCTACTGTGCATTAATGCATCAAGGTAACTACATGAAAGGGAACTAAAGCTCACCCTTCCTGCTTATTATGATTGTGATAATGATTTTTATTTATTAGATTTTATTTATTCATTTTTATTAGAGGGACAGGGGAGAGAGAGAGAGGGAGAGATAGAGAACAGGGGGAGGAGCAGGAAGCATGAACTCCCATATGTGCCTTGACCAGGCAAACCCAGGGTTTTGAACTGGCGACCTCAGCATTCCAGAGCGACGCTTTATCCACTGCGCCACCACAGGTCAGGCCTGATTATGATAATGATTTTTAAAAACTCTGGAAGCTCAGTGAATCACTCAATTAGCTTATAGGGAACTTCTTCAGTACAAATATTTTTATTATATAGGGATTTTGTTTTTTCTGGTGGTTTGCTTCTCCTAGACCTTCATCTTTCTTTACAAACTAATTGTATTACACATACCAGCATAGGAAGAAAATAGAGCTGGGCATTTTCTGAACAAGATCACTTCACACTGCAATAATTGATGACAAATTAAAGCATTGCCACCAAGTGTGAGATATTTAGATTTAAAGCAAATTAAACTTTCTATAGATCTGCACTAGTTGTATAAGTTAAAGGTTATCTGGAAATTCTTTTAAAAGGTCATGTTTTCACTTTAAAACTGACTTAAAGTTAACCTGCTAAAGAGCTTCAATTTAGAAGTAGCTCTGGACTGCAGTCACGTGTCAGTTACTCCTTGACTATTAGCAAGACCTATAAAATCACTGGAAAGAGTGGTTTTCTTATTTACAAATGAATACATTAATTAAATGTGAAAGATTTCACTGTATTTCTTCAGCATCCTGGTTTAAGTGACTTGGGTTTATAATACATTCAGTCCAGTTTCACAGAGAATCACTTCGGTTTCACTTCCCAAACCCTTTGCTTGAAAGCCACTGTCATTCACAGGGAGGGATTCTAATAGACCCAACCAGTCTCATTCTGCCTACGGTTCTGGATTCTCTGCACTCGGCACTCTGAAGTGGAGGAAACAGCGGAGACGCGGGGCGGGCGAGAGGCGGGGCTAACGGGGTCAGGCAGGAGGAACGAACGGAACTAGAATTACATCATTTCCTTCCGCGTCGTTAGCAACCATCGAGCGCAGCCTAAACTCCTGGTGCTAGGCAGTGAAGGGACTGGTTTTCCCTCCCGCTGAGCCCGTCTGGCTTGCCTTTTTTTTGGAGACTGGTTTCAACTTACTCTGTTTCAGAGTCCTAGCGGTCCCATGCCACTGAAGTTCTCACTCCATCCAGCCCCTAAGGACGTTCCGATTGTCTGTAGCCCCAGTAGGCCTCCCGCCTCCCGCTAGTCTCGCCCAAGGTTAGCCTCGCCCCCGCGCTGCCCGTCCGCCCCGCAGGTGAGCCCGCGTCGCCCCGCCCGCTGCGCTCGCAGCCTCTCTCCCGCATCTCTGCTGACGTGGTATTCCGTTCACCTTCAGGCTGAGGGCGACGGGCTTGTTACCTTACCTCGCTTTTGTGGACTTTTTCTCTATTCGACCCAGGAAATGGTTCCGTTTAGTTATTTAGGGGTGGAAAAAGGAAAGGCGTTTTTAAGGAGTAGGTTTGTAGTTGTTTTCCTTCGTCTGCCGCAGGTACAAGGGATCACAGGAAAAAAGGAAAGGCGAACCTACAGAAGCAGTAACGATCACGAAACTTCTTTATTCAGTGAAACAGTAGGAGAAGCGAAATGGGAAGTGTAGGTTCTCACCCAGTATATTTTAATACTATTGTCCAACTTTTACAGTAAATGGAACTGGGAATCACAGATTTCTCTTGTATGCTTTTTCTCATGAGGCTTGAATAGATTAGCGGAGCCATGATATAAGTCATTGATTTAGATAAAAATCTTAGAAGCTGCTAGTAAAATCTTGTATCTCCTGAACGGTGTTTTGACAATACTTGTTAGTATCGTAGAATTTATGAAGTATTCTCACCTCACATTGGTTACTTTATTTGGAGCCTCGTAATAGTCATATAACAGTTTTTGGGGGTTCTTTTCTTCTTAAGTCCATCAATTGTCCCTAACCTCTTCCTCCCCCTTTTCTTCCTTGACCCTTGTCCTCTTAAACCTACTCAAAAGACTTTTACCCTTCCATTTATCCCCTTTTCACATTTATTTCTTCCTCACTACGGGATCATACCAACAACATCTTAACATGCATTAGTATCTCCCACCACCTAGTGACCGCCGGGTATCTCTGCTCCCTTCCAGCACTGCAAAGAATTGTAGTACACTTTCTCAACTCATCTCAGGCTTTCTACCTTGCTCCACGGCAACAGTATTTACCAAGGTCACCAGCGACTTTATCTGGCCAAATCAAATCTATTCTCAATTTATTTGACCCTCCAGCAGCATTTGACACAGTTGAGCGTATTCTTTCTTGAAATACTTGGCATTTAATTATTCCTCAGTAATATGACTGACTCATTTACAAATTAGATAATTTTGAATACTGGAAGTTATTTCATCAATATTTTGCTATTCATAATGTAATGACGCCATACAAATTAGAGTGTGTTAATATTTTTACCACTGCTTTCTTAAATCTAGACAACCAACAAAACAATAAATCAAGCCCTGATTTGTGGTATTTGCAAATTCCTGTGATGTGAATATTTCTACGCTGGCCAATTTCTAGCCTCAGTTAATTGGGAAGAGATGTGCAGTACTGCACTGTCATCGAATGCCTCCACCATGCAGATACCAGTAGTTCTCAGTGTGGGTAACTCTGCTCCCCAGAGTCCTTTGGCAATGTCTGGAGATATTTTTGGTTGGTTGTCACATGTGCTACTGGCATCTGGTGAGTAGAGGCCAGAGAGTTTGCTCAACTTTCTACTCTACCTGCATTAGGACAACTCCCACAACAAAGAATCCAGCTCAAACTATCAGTAGTGCCACTGTTAAAAACCTTGCAATAAATATAACCTCAAGAAAATAAGTAGTAAAGTACAGTGATGGGGAGGAATAAACCTGTCCTCTACTCTCTTAGGTCCTATGATTGGAGCTTGCAAATTAAACTGACAAAGGACAGATGAACAAAACAAAAATGTGTAAAAATTTTATCTGATGTTAATATTTTAACTCTCCATGCACACAAAGGAAGTGAAAACCCAAAGAGGCTGTTAGTATTGCATGCTATTTTAACAAAAGGGGATAAGTTTGTGAAGTGATAAGACATAGGAAGAGAGGTTTTGGAGTAATCTAATGGAAAATAAGTACGGTTGGTTTCTGATGACTTACCTTAGTGCCAGTGATAATGGTTATTGTAAATATTTTCCTCCACCTGGTACAGGAAAGTAAAGGAGGAACACCTTCACAAAGGGAAATTACCTCCTTTGGCAGCTAAACGTAGGTTAAAGAGCTTTTTCTACATCTGCTGTTTCTCAGTTATCCAGTTCAAAATAATCCTTATTTCAGTGTGGCATATTTTGGGGTGGACTATTCAGATCCCTGTTAATAGTAAAATAATTAGTAAGTGATGAGTTTTGAGTATTTATTACCTTTATTTTATTTAATTGTAAGTTTAGATAATTTAAATTTTAATAATGACTGGGTTTAAAAACCAGCTCACAGACTTCTTGAAAATTTTTAATTTGGTTCTACTAAGCTAGTAAAAGCCAGCTCTAGTCCACTACCCAAACCACATTTCCCATATAATTACAGTTTGGCTTCTGCATACTTTTTTTTTTTTTTTTTTTTTTTTTACAAGGACAGAGAGAGAGAGTCAGAGAGAGGGATAGATAGGGACAGACAGACAGGAACCGAGAGAGATGAGAAGCATCAATCATCAGTTTTTCATTGTGACACCTTAGTCATTCATTGATTGCTTTCTCATATGTGCCTTGACCGTGGGCCTTCAGCACACCGAGCAACCCCTTACTTGAGCCAGCAACCTTGGGTCCAAGCTGGTGAGCTTTATTCAAACCAGATGAGCCCACGCTCAAGCTGGCGACCCCGGGGTCTCGAACCTGGGTCCTCGGCATCCCAGTTCAACACTCTATCCACTGCGCCACCGCCTGGTCAGGCCTTTTTTCTTTTTTTAACTTTATCTTCCACTTCTCTGCCTCTTCTCTAAGCTCCAAAGACAGTTTCTTTCACCCACTTGAATATATACCAAACTTCTTATCTGAAGTCATTTTTATCTTGTTGCTTGTGCCTGGACCCCTCTTCTGCCACTTTCCTATCATTGCCTTTTTGCATCAGGAAACATAATATCTCTTTAAAGAGCCCTTGCCCAACTACTTGTGCTAAAATACTACTGTCATTCTTTATTCCACTACTCTTATCTTTTTTTATTGCACATGCATTTCTTGTAGTTTTTGGCTTTTTTGAGGGTTGGTTTGTGTTTTTGTTTTGTTTTTATTTTGACAGAGACAGAGAGTCAGAGAGAGGAACAGATAGAGACATACAGGAAGGGAGAGATGAAGCATCAATTCTTCATTGTGGCACTTTCGTTGTTCATTGATTGCTTTCTCATATGTACCTTGACTTGGGGGAGGGAGCTACAGCAAAGCAAGTGACCCCTTGCTCAAGCCAGAGAGACCTTGGCTTAAGCCAGTGACCTTGGGCTTCAAGCCATTGACCTTTGGGCTCAAGCCAGCAACCATGGGGTCATGTCTATGATCCCATGCTCAAGCCAGTGACCCTGCGCTCAAGCTGGATGAGCCAGCACGCAAGCTGACGACCTCAGGGTTTTGAAACTGGGTCCTCTGTGTCCCACTCCGATGCTCTGTCCACTGTGCCACCTCCTGGTCAGGCTATTTTTTATTTTTATTTTTATATTTTTCCAAAGTTCAACCCAACCAGGATCCACCCAGCATGCCCACCAGGGGGTGATGCTTGGCCCCTCTGGGGTGTTGCTCCACTGCAATTGAAGCCATTCTAGTGCCTGAGGCGGAGGCCATGGAGCCATCCTCAGCGCCCAGGCCAACTTTGCTCCATTGGAGCCTTGGCTGTGGGAGGAGAAGAGAGAGACAGAGAGGAAGGAGAGGGGGAAGGGTGGAAAAGCAGATGGGCGCTTCTCCTGTGTGCCCTGTCTGGGAATTGAACCTGGGACTTCCACACACTGGGCTGACGCTCTACTGCTAAGCCAGTCGGCCAGGGCCCAGGCTATTTTTTCTTTTTAAAGATTTTATTTATTGATTTTTAGAGAGGAGAGAGAGAGACAGACAGACAGAGAAAAGGAGGAGAAGCAGGAAGCAACTTGTAGTTGCTTCTTGTATGTGTCTTTTTTTTGTGACAGAGAGAAAGAGACAGAGAGAGGCACAGATAGGGAAAGACAAACAGGAAGGGACAGAGATGAAAAGTGTCAATTCTTCCTTGCGGCACCTTAGTTATTCGTTGATTGGAGGAAGGGAGAAAGAAAGAGAAGCAGAGAGAGTCAGATGCAGGGATGCTGATCTGTTCCTATATGTGCCCTGACCAGGGACTGAACCCGTGACCTCTACACCAAACAAGCCATCTGGCCAGAGCATAAGGAACAATTTTTAGAAGGTCTCAATTGGCCTCAAATTTAATAATATTCTCTATATACACATTTGCTACTAAAAAAGGGAAGCCAGCCTGACCTGTGGTGGCGCAGTGGATAAAGCGTCGACCTGGAATACTGAGGTCGCTGGTTCAAAATCCTGGGCTTGCCTGGTCAAGGCACATATGGGAGTTGATGCTTCCTGCTCCTCCCTTCTCTCTCTCTCTCTCCTGTCTAAAATGAATAAATAAAGTCTTTTAAAAAAAACTTTTAAAAAAGGGAAGCCATTCAAATGCAAACTACATAGATGCCTTATAAGTTATTGACATCAGGTTAGACAAGGAAAAGATGCAAGAAAAAGACATCACAGAACTTCTATCATAGGCTATCAGCATATTGGCATAGTATACTATCTATCCTAGCAGAGTAGCTCCCAAGCTGCTGCATGATACCTTAAAGCTACTGGCAAGGAAAACAAAAAAAGTACAAGAAAGAATAATGGCTAAATCAACTGCATGTCAAAATTATTTTCCATGTTAATATTATCAGAAGGATCTCTATGATGTAGGCAATAACAGCAGCTACATCTGAATCTTGATTCAATCTCAAGTTTCCTCTCCTCTGGGTTTTTTTGAAGCAGGGATATGGTGAAGTATCTTATAATTTGTAACATCCTTTGCATCCTTTCTTTCCGAGCTGTTGCCAAAGTCCTCACTCCACGTCTCCTCCGGTAGATCATGCCTTGACCCAACTCCAGTCCAAGCCCCTTTAAGTTTTTTGCTCTATCATGTTGTCAGGCTTCTGGTAGAAGGGAAGGGAACTTGGTTCTGGGGTTAAGAGTCAAGTTAGAGGTTCTTTGCTAGTACTTCTGACTCAGCTTGAGTGCCAGCTGAATCTTCTTCATGGGGCATCTCAGATGACTCCAGGGTAGAAGTTGGGCTAACCTTTGGTGAGTGCATTGGAAGTCTAGCCGGAGCCTGAAGCTCCTCCTAGATCCCCACAAAGGGTTCCAGCAGAAGATAAGCTCAAAACTCTCAAATTGCTACAAAGTAGCCCAGAGAGATCAGTATAGCCCAGAAATAGTGAAAAAAATTCCAAATTCAAACAAAGTGTGGTGAAAGAAAGAGCTAACCTCTACTTCTTTTAGTTTTTATCTCTGTGTTTTAAATAACATGTTATTCTACTTATTCTTGATTTATTTTAGATTTAATTATTTCCATTAACTTCCCACAATGTAAAATTAGAACTTAGCTCTCACACCAAACCACCACAACATATGTACACACTTATCCTCTACCTTCATCTTCTCAATTTAAGGAAAAATCCTGCCATATACTAAATAGGTTCCAAAATTTTAACCTTATACATTATAAGGTTGAGTTGTTCAAAAACATCAAATATCCAGGGTAAGCCTACTTTGGAGACAGGAGCCAGTCACCAATCATGTTATATCCAAATTCATATATCATGGGTATTATCATGGGGTATCTAATAATTACCATGTATTGCTATCATTCTATCATACCTGTTGTTACTGTATTGCTATTATACTGAGCCATTGCAATAGCTTAGCTTTTTTGTTTTCTTTTGCCCCCTTTCAGTGTGATACTTAAACACAAGTCAAATATTACTCCTTTGCCTAACCCTCCAATAGCTTCTCATCACACTTAAAATAAAATTCTAACTTTTTACAATGGAAAGCACTATGTAATCTGGTATCCCACTACCTCTCTGCTTTTATCTCTTATCACTCTTCTCTCTAGTAGTCTAAGTTCACACTGGCCATCTTCCTGTTCCAGCTTCCTATTTCATTGTCTTCACACTGGCTATTCTATCTGCTCTTTGGATATGTAAATAACTCACTCCACTCAAGTCTCTTAAACAATAATGAATTAATATAATATGTAGAATTTTTCACCTCCTTTGTCACTTATTGTATTATTCCCCCAATAAATGTTTTTTAATTGCTGCATATTAATGAAATGTTAAAATCTGACTCTGATCCCCAACCCCCATGATACTAGACCCAGTCCAAAGAAGGAGACTGAAACAATAGTAAGAACAAGATCCTTAAGCAAGATTAAGATCCTTCCAAGTGGTATGTCCACAGGATATCAAGTATTGATATATAGATTCTAGCTTCTAGAAAGTTAAGCAGATGCTGTTGACATTACAGGAAACCAGTTGAATGTAACTCCTGATCCTAATCTCAAAACAACACTTCAGAGCAATTTTTAGTGGTGAAGAACCTTTTTAGCCTGACCAGGCAGTGGCGCAGTGGATAGAGCATTGAACTGGGATCTGGAGGACCCAGGTTCGAAAAACCAGGTTGCTGACTGTGGGCTCATCAGCTTGAGTGCAGGGTCACTGGCTTGAGTGTGCGATCATAGATATGACCCCATGGTCACTAGCTTGAGCCCAAAGGTTGCTGGCTTGAGCCCAAGTTCACTGGCTTAAGCAAGGGATCACTCGCTCTGCTGGAGCACCCCACTCAAGGCACATATGAGAAAGCAATCAATGAACAATGAAGGTGCCACAATGAAGAATTGATGTTTCTCATCTCTCTCCCTTCCTGTCTGTCTGTCCCTATCTGTCCTTCAGTCTCTGTCAAAAAAAATTATTTCCAGTGTGTTGCAAACCTTTTCTAAAATAAAATAAAAATGATTACCAGAGACAGAAAAAAATACACACACTTTAAGCCCACTGATCATGTGTGTGTGCAACACAGCAATGTCAAACTGCTACAAAAGTTTTTACTCTCAGTTTATTTTATCAGGAAACATGCAGTTCTATGACTGATGTAGGTCTCTAGGCCACCCTCAAAGTAGCACAATTTTAGAGGTCTATTTACAAGAGATCTATCCTAACTCTTTATTCCTTATCCCTCCCCTCTAAAGTTTTTAGGTCAAGGCTGCAATGAATTGTTCTCTTGCTGGAGACAATTAATTTTTCAAAATTCTTCTTATTCAAGTAATACATGTTCATTATAGAAGTAATGAAAAATAAATTTTACATTCCTCAATTCTATCACCATTGTTAACAATGATATTCATACTCATACATACATAGTTCTAAACACACACATATTTGAATAGGGGAGGAAGAAGCTAACACACGCAGCTTATTATAGATAGCTATTTAACAAACTGCTCTTTAAAAACTGTACATTATGATATGAAACATTTTCCATGTCAATGTACAGGTATACATTTAAAGCATCACTTTTAGTATTCTCACAGGATTCTATTGTATGAATACATCATTTATTTAGCCAATCTCTTAATTAGTCAGCCAGCAAATATTATATATTGATCACCTACCTACTCTTTGCTAGAAATGGGGGTTATAGCAATAAACAAGAAAAGAATCTGCCTTAAGGGAACTTACATTGTAGGGGGATGAGATAGAGAGTAAATATGTTCAGCAAATATACGTAAAAAGGGTACTGATTTGTCAACATCTAACCATCTTTAGCTTTCATCCCATGAGAAGGAAGAAGCAGCCGTGTGCAGGAAGCCTGGATGACATTATTAAAGTCAGAGTGCCCATTACAACTGATTCAGACACATGTACACAATTAAAAGGGATTTTTAAAACCCAGTTTTAAATTCTTACTTATGAAATTGAGGATGTATTTGGGAAAATTATGCAATCTACATAAATTAGCACTAATTCTACCTTGTGCCAACACTCACACACATACACTGCTTTATATCTTAAGTCACTACACATGATAACAGGATAAAACTCACAATTTAATTATCACAAAGAATATTAAAAGACCCACAATAGTCCTAATGTCCCATTTGTGTTTAGCTTTTCACTTTTGTAAAATCTAGAAATTAAGCACCCTCATCGGGTATTTATAAGTATAAATTAATCAACATGTTTCAGGACATTTTGGCTGTGTCAAAATTTTAATGTGTATACTCTATTTTTTATGAAATTATAGATATTTGAACTACATGCACATTGTAAAAACAAAATTACACAATATAAAAGAGAATATTGGAATAAAATCTATTCATTCCTAAACCCAACCCTTTTGATCTCCCTGGCCCCTCCCCAGAGACAGTTCCTGTTAGCAGTTTCTGGTGTCCTCTTCCAGAAAGAGACAACATAAAAGATATATGTCAGAGAAATTCCACATCTAAAAATTTATCTAATACTTGTACATGTACACAAATAGATATATAAGGATATTCATTTTGTAATTGTAACAGCAAAATATATAAAAAATGTGAATATCCAATAATAAATAATAAATTATGACATATCCATACTTAGGAATACTGTGCAATCATAAAAAGAATGAGAAAGATCTGAGAGTGATGTCAGAGAAATGGCATCATAAGGAGCGATACCAAAAAATCTCCCCCAAAATTCAATAAGATCTTCAACCAGAGACAGAAAAATCTATCCTTAGAGCCTCCAGCAATTCCACACTAAACGCAAAGGTATGATCAAGCAAAAAATTGACTAAATATATAATCAACCCCGAAGGAAATAAGGAGGAAGAAATACTCCGCCTTCCTCACTAAACCAAATAAGGGCTGCTTTCACTGGGAACTGAGAGTATAGGAACTGAGGCGGGCATAGGATGTGAATAGAACCAGACTGCGGCACAAACGTCCGAACCAGGCTGTGGCACAGACATCCAAGCTGAGGAAAAACTGTGCTTGTGGCAACCCAGTCAACACAAGCTAACACTCGCGCCAAATCCAGACAAAGAAAAACAAGCGGGGCAGCCCCAATCTCCTGGTGGGCGTGCGCAGATAGTATGTGAGAGATTCCTCCTAGAGCCCCGGGAGTGGGTGCCCATGTTACTGGACAGAGGGGAAGAGTTGGAGCCCTTTGTGTGGGCCAAATCCGGAGTCTTGGGGTCGCCCCGCGCCCTGAAAAAGCAGCGCCCGGGGAGTGAGTGGGAGCGAAATTCCCTATGCTCGAACTTTTCCGTGTGGTCGGGGCGCCTCACTCAGAGTGAGAGGCTGCAGGCCTTATATCCTGGTCAGCGAGCATGGAGAGTGGCCGAGAGATTTCCCCGGGAGTGGGCACCAGTGTTACCGGACAGAGAGGCAGAGTCAGAGGCCTCTGTGTGGACTGAATCTGGAGTCTCGGGGTCGCCCCTGCACCCTGAAGAGCAGCACGCAAAAGCGAGATTCCCTACGCTTGAACTTCTCCAGGTGGGTGGGGCGCCCCACCCAGCCATACAAGCTAACAGACCCGAGAAGGATTAGCTTAACCCACAGTCTGCTCGCCTCCCAACTGACCTATGAGACCCTAACTGACAAGATCTCTCTCAGGTCAGTGATCTAAGACAAGAGGAGAGATATTTTTTAGTACCTATTGTTATGCTATACACATAGGGGTGGGGCAAACTCTGATTGGCAGAGCTTGCATACTAAGGTTAAAAAAAGGGATTTGGCAGCTTGTAAGTCCTCCTACTTTGCAAACAGTGACTAGGGCATCTTCTACCCAGCCAAAACAGGTTACAAAGTGACAAAAACCTGGGGAAAGGGATCCCACAGAGTGCTGAGGCATTCGGGACGTGCCTAGAGGAGCATAGAAAGGCACCTTGAAAAGAATTGGCTCCCAGCCCTGCCTGATGAGGAGCTCTGACTGCTAGAGCTCTGACTGCCAGAGCCTTACCCAGAGCCCTGTGCTGAGTGGGAATAGAGTGGGGATTTGCCAGCAATTTGAGCCTCTTACTCTCCAGGCAGAGGCAGCAGCAACCCCATACATGGATCATCAGGCTGCTAATTCAGGAAGGAAAGACTAGGAGAGAGGCTCTGGGAAAATGGACTCTCTCATTGTCGGAGCCTGCAAATGCTAATGAGCCTCGACTGCCAACGAGACTGAAGCCCAATATATGAAATCACCATAGAGACTTATCAACTGCAAACCTCTACCTAAACGTGCCACAGGGGCAGAACCCAGGGTACAGAGTCACCGACCAGGAAGAGGGAGAGAAAAGAAAGAGCAAGAAGACTTCTCAAAATCAAGAATAATCCACAGACTTTATAACCTATCCCATTTTATTATATTTGTTTGTTTGTTTCTCTTCTTGTCTTGATTATTTTCTTCCTTTTCAAATTTTGTCATTTAATTCTCTGCCGGTCTTACTATCTCCTCTCCTTGAACTACACTACCCATAAGTGTTACATCTCTCATTATCTTTCCTTTCATGTTCTTTTCTCTCTATGAGGGTTGCACTCCAAAACCCTTAACTCTCTCTCTCTCTCTCTCTCTCTCCCCTTTTGTTCTTTTTTCTTTTTGTGTTTTCCTCTTTCTTTTTTTCTCCCTCTATATCAGTTCTTCTTTTCTCCTTTACTTTTCCTCTCATTCAATCCTCAATCATGAACAAATTATTTTATCTGGGACTCAAATTTTTCTTTGTGCGCTCTCGGGTTTTTTTACTTCGTGTTCTTTTTTTTAAAATTTTGATTAATTTTTAAATTTTTATTAATGGTTATGGGATGACATTAATAAATCAGGGTACATATATTCAAAGAAAACATGTCTAGGTTATTTTGTCATTAAATTATTATTTTTTTATTTTTTTATTTTTATTTTTTATTTTATAATTTTATTTTTTTAATGGGGTGACATCAATAAATCAGGATACATATATTCAAAGATAACAAGTCCAGGTTATTTTGTCGTTCAATTATGTTGCATACCCACCACCCAAAGTCAGATTGTCCTCTGTCACCTTCTATCTTGTTTTCTTTGTGCCCCTCCCACCCCCTATCCCTCTCCCATTCCCCCCTCCCCCCCGTAACCACCACACTCTTATCAATGTCTCTTAGTTTCACTATTATGTCCCACCTACGTATGGAATAATACAGTTCCTGTTTTTTTCTGATTTACTTATTTCGCTTCGTATCATGTTATCAAGATCCCACCATTTTGCTGTAAATGTTCCGATGTCATCATTTCTTATGGCTGAGTAGTATTCCATAGTGTATATGTGCCACATCTTCTTTATCCAGTCATCTATTGATGGGCTTTTTGGTTGTTTCCATGTCCTGGCCACTGTGAACAATGCTGCAATAAACATGGGGCTGCATGTGTCTTTACGTATCAATGTTTCTGAGTTTTGGGGATATATACCCAGTAGAGGGATTGCTGGGTCATAAGGTAGTTCTATTTTCAGTTTTTTGAGGAACCACCATACTTTCTTCCATAATGGTTGTACTACTTTACATTCCCACCAACACTGTATGAGGGTTCCTTTTTCTCCACAGCCTCTCCAACATTTGCTATTACCTGACTTGCTAATAACAGCTAATCGAACAGGTGTGAGGTGGTATCTCATTGCCGTTTTGATTTGCATTTCTCTAATAGCTAAAGAAGATGAGCATCTTTTCATATATCTGTTGGCCATTTGTATTTCTTCCTGGGAGAAGTGTCTATTCATATCCTCTTCCCATTTTTTTATTGGATTGTTTGTTTGTTTGTTGTTGAGTTTTATGAGTTCTTTGTATATTTTGGATATTAGGCCCTTATCTGAGCTGTTGTTTGAAAATATCATTTCCCATTTAGTTGGTTTTCTGTTTATTTTGTTATCAGTTTCCCTTGCTGAGCAAAAACTTCTTAGTCTGATGTAGTCCCATTCATTAATTTTTGCCTTCACTTCTCTTGCCATTGGAGTCAAATTCATAAAATGCTCTTTAAAACCCAGGTCCATGAGTTGAGTACCTATGTCTTCTTCTATGTACTTAATTGTTTCAGGTCTTATGTTTAGATCTTTGATCCATTTTGAGTTAATTTTTGTACAGGGGGAGAGACTGTAGTCCAGTTTCATTCTTTTGCATGTGGCTTTCCAGTTTTCCCAGCACCATTTATTGAAGAGGCTTTCTTTTCTCCATTGTGTGTTGTTGGCCCCTTTATCAAAAATTATTTGACTATATATATGTGGTTTTATTTCTGGACTTTCTATTCTGTTCCATTGGTCTGAGTGTCTATTTTTCTGCCAATACCATGCTGTTTTGATTGTCGTGGCCCTATAATAGAGTTTGAAGTCAGGTATTGTTATGCCCCCAGCTTCATTCTTTTTCTTTAGGATTGCTTTGGCTATTCGGGGTTTCTTATAGTTCCATATAAATCTGATGATTTTTTGCTCTATTTCTTTAAAAAATGTCATTGGAATTTTGATGGGAATTGCATTAAATTTGTATATTGCTTTGGGTAATATAGCCATCTTGATTATATTTATTCTTCCTAGCCAAGAACAAGGTATATTCTTCCATCTCATTATATCTTTTTCGATTTCCCTTAACAATGGTTTATAGTTTTCATTATATAAGTCCTTTACATTCTTTGTTATGTTTATTCCTAAGTATTTTATTTTTTTTGTTGCAATCGTGAAGGGGATTATTCTTTTGAGTTCCTTCTCAGTTGTTTCATTGTTGGCATATAGAAAGGCTATTGACTTCTGTATGTTAATTTTGTATCCTGCGACCTTACTGTATTGGCTTATTGTTTCTAGTAGTCTTTTTGTGGATTCTTTGGGGTTTTCGATGTATAGGATCATATCATCTGCAAAAAGTGATACCTTTACTTCTTCTTTTCCGATATGGATGCCTTTTATTTCTTTGTCTTGTCTGATTGCTCTGGCTAGAACCTCTAGTACCACATTAAATAAGAGTGGAGACAGTGGACAACCCTGTCTTGTTCCTGATTTAAGGGGGAAAGCCTTCAGTTTAGTGCCATTTAATATGATGTTAGCCGATGGTTTATCATATATGGCCTTTATCATGTTGAGATATTTTCCTTCTATACCCATTTTGTTGAGAGTCTTAAACATAAAATTGTGTTGTATTTTATCGAAAGCCTTTTCTGCGTCTATTGATAAGATCATGTGGTTTTTGTTCTTTGTTTTGTTGATATGGTGTATTACATTAACCGTTTTACGTATGTTGAACCATCCTTGAGATTCTGGGATGAATCCTACTTGATCATGATGTATTATTTTTTTAATATGTTGTTGTATTCGATTTGCTAGTATTTTGTTTAGTATTTTAGCATCTGTATTCATTAGAGATATTGGTCTGTAGTTTTTTTTTTTGTGCCATCCTTGCCTGGTTTTGGTATGAGGGTTATGTTGGCCTCATAAAATGTGTTTGGAAGTATTGCTTCTTCTTCAATTTTTTGGAAGACTTTGAGTAGAATAGGAACCAAGTCTTCTTTGAATGTTTGATAAAATTCGCTGGTATAGCCGTCAGGGCCTGGACTTTTATTTTTGGGGAGGTTTTTAATGGTTTTTTCTATTTCTTCTCTACTGATAGGTCTGTTTAGGCTTTCTGCTTCTTCTTGACTCAGTCTAGGAAGGTTGTATTTTTCTAGGAATTTATCCATTTCTTCTAGGTTGTTGAATTTAGTGGCATAAAGTTTTTCATAGTATTCTACAATAATTCTTTGTATATCTACGGTGTCCGTGGTGATTTCTCCTCTTTCATTTTGGATTTTGTTTATATGAGTTCTTTCTCTTTTTTCCTTGGTAAGTCTTGCCAAGGGTTTGTCAATTTTGTTGATCTTTTCAAAGAACCAGCTCCTTGTTCTATTAATTTTTTCTATAGTTTTTCTGTTCTCTAATTCATTTATTTCTGCTCTGATTTTTATTATCTCCTTTCTTCGGCTGGTTTTGGGTTGTCTTTGTTCTTCTTTTTCTAGTTCCTTAAGGTGGGAAGTTAAGTGGTTCACTTGGGCTCTCTCTTGTTTGTTCATATATGCCTGAAGCGATATGAACTTCCCTCTTATCACTGCTTTTGCTGCATCCCATAGATTCTGATATGTCGTATTGTCATTTTCATTAGTCTGTATATATCTTTTGATCTCTGCACTTATTTCTTCTTTGACCCATTCATTTTTTAAAAGTATGTTGTTTAGTTTCCACATTTTTGTGGGATTTTCCCCCTCTTTTTTGCAGTTGAATTCTAGTTTCAAGGCTTTATGATCAGAAAATATGCTTGGTACAACTTAGATTTTTCTGAATTTGCTGATATTGTTTTTGTGGCCCAACATATGGTCAATTCTTGAGAATGATCCATGTACACTGGAGAAAAATGTATACTCAGTCACTTTGGGATGAAATGTCCTGTAGATGTCTATCATATCCAGGTGCTCTAGTGTTTTGTTTAAGGCCATTATGTCTTTGTTGATTCTCTGTTTGGATGACCGATCCAGAGCCGTCAGCGGTGTATTGAGGTCTCCAAGTATGATTGTATTTTTGTCAGTTTTTGTTTTAAGATCAATAAGTAGCTGTCTTATATATTTTGGTGCTCCTTGGTTTGGTGCATATATATTAAGAATTGTTATGTCTTCTTGATTCAGTGTCCCCTTAGCCATTATGAAATGGCCATTTTTGTCTCTAAGTACTTTTCCTGTCTTGTAGTCAGCATTATCCGATATGAGTATTGCTACACCTGCTTTTTTTTGGATGTTATTTGCTTGGAGTATTGTTTTCCAGCCTTTCACTTTGAATTTGTTTTTATCCTTGTTACTTAGATGAGTTTCCTGTAGGCAGCATACAGTTGGATTTTCTTTTTTAATCCATTCTGCTACTCTGTGCCTTTTTATTGGTGAGTTTAATCCATTTACATTTAGTGTAATTATTGATACTTGTGAGTTCCCTATTGCCATTTTATATCTTGCTTTCTGTTAGTTTTGTGTCTTGTTTGATCCTTCTCTTTCGTTTTTCTATCTTTTGTTTTTATTTGGTTGTATTCCATACATCTTTCCTCTGTTGCTATCTTTTTTATCTCATGTGCTTCTGTGGTGGTTTTTTCAATGGTGGTTACCTTTGAGTAATGAAAAGGGTCCCTACCCTGTTCATTGTAGCGAACTATTTTGTGAGTACTTTTGCACTCCATCGTCCTTTGCTACTGTTAATCTCCGTCTTCTCCCCCTCTTTCTTTTTGTTGTTGTCACAGTTTAAATTTGGTTTTATTGTGTTCTTCTTGGAGCTTTTACTTGTGGCTCTGTTTTTTTTTTGTTCTTTGTATCTGATTGGAGAACCCCCTTTAGTGATTCCTGGAGTGGGGGTTTTCTGATGATAAATTCCCTCATCTTTTCTGTATCTGTGAATGTTTTTATTTCTCCTTCGTATTTGAAGGATAGCTTTGATGGGTATAGTATTCGTGGCTGAAAGTTCCTCTCTTTCAGGACTTTAAATATTGGGGTCCACTCTCTTCTAGCTTGTAGAGTTTCTGCTGAGAAATCTGATGATAATCTAATGGGCCTTCCTTTATATGTTGTATTCTTCTTTTCCCTGGCTTCCTTGAGAATTTTTTCTTTGCTGTTGGTTTGTGTCAATTTCATTATGATATGCCTTGGAGTAGGTTTGTTGGGGTTAAGAAAACTTGGAGTTCTGTTTGCTTCTTGAACTTGAGGCTTTAGTTCTTTCCACAGGCTTGGGAAGTTCTCATCAATTATTTGTTTAAGTATGTTCTCCATTCCATTTTCTCTCTCTTCTCCCTCTGATATACCTATTATTCTTATGTTATTCTTTTTGATGGAGTCAGATAATTCTTGTAGGGCTATCTCATTTTTTTTTAATTTTTGAGTCTCTTTCTTCTTCTCTCTGTTGTGCCTCAAGTTGCTTGTCTTCTATTTCACTAATCCTCTCTTCTATCTGACCTGTTCTATTAGCTAAGCTTGTTACTTCGTTTTTCAGCTCGTGAATTGAGTTTTTCATCTCTGTTTGATTTGTTTTTATAGTTTCAATTTCCTTGGACATATATTCTTTGTGTTCATGGAGTTGTTTTCTGAGCTCCCTATATTGCCTTTCTGTGTTTTCTTGTATATCTCGGAGGATTTTTAGGATTTCTATCTTGAATTCTCTGTCATTTAGCTCCAAGGTTTCCAATATATTAAATTTTTTCTCCATAGATTTTTCCTCATCTAGCTGTGTTACCTCTCTTTCTTTTGTATCCATGATATTCGATTTTCTCTTCCTTAATGGCATCTGAGGGTGGTTTTGTTGATAGTATTAATGAGATTTAATAAAGAATAAAAAGTTAAAAAAAATAAAAAAATAAATCAAAAAGAGTTGTTTTTTTAAAAAAAATTAATAATGAAATAAAGAAAAATAAAATAAAATAAAAATTTTTTTAAAAAAGGAAATTATTCCCCCCCTCTTTTTTTCCTCTCCTCTCCTCTCCCCTCTTTCTTGAGAAAATCTTGTGGTGGACTGTGAGTTATAACAAACAATGCCTGTGATGGAGGGCCTGAATTGGGGAAAAGTAATAAAGGGGCAAAAAAGAGAGAAAGAAAAAAAAAAAAAAAAAAGGAAAAAAAAAAAAAAGAAAAAAGAAAAAAAAAGAGCGTATGGACCCACAAAAAGCAAATAAGGAAAAAATTTGGGTCAAGAATAAAATGATTTGCTTTTAGGTGTTGGTTTTCTAAGAGTTATGATGAGAGGAATAAGAGGAAAATGGAAAAATGGGGGGACAAATTAAAAACTTACTATTGTATTTAGTGGAACAAGAACTAGATAATATGGAGAGCCAGGGATGGGAGCACTGCTAGTGCGTTAAAAAGGTGAAGTAAAAACCCCCCAAAATGCCACAAACATAGGTTTGAGTCCCAGATAAGATAATTTGTTTGTTATTGAGGTTTGAATGAGAGGAGATGTAAAGGAGAAAGGAAGAAACTAATATAGAGGGAGAAAAGAAAGAGAGAGAGAGAAAAAAAGAGGGAACCACTAAAAGAAGAAAAAAGAAAGGAGAGAGAGAGAGAGAGTTAAGGGTTTTGGAGTGCAACCCTCATAGAGAGAAAGGAAGAGAAGAGAAATGATAATGGGAGATGTAACACTTATGGGTAGTGTAGTTCAGGGAGAGGAGAGAGTAAGACCGGTAGAGAGTTAATCGGCCAAATTGGAGGAGGAAAAAAAAGTCTCAAGAATGAAGATAAGAGAAACAAACGAACAAATATAATAAAATGGGATAGGTTATAAAGTCTGCAGATTATTCTTGATTTTGAGAGGTTATCTTCTTGCTTTTTCTTTTCTCTCCCTCTTCCTGGTCGGTGACTCTGTACCCCGGGTTCTGCCCCTTTGGCACGCTCAGGTAGAGGTGTGCAGTTGATAAGTCTCTATGGCAATGTCATGTATTGTGCTTTATTCTCGTTGGGAGTCGAGGCTCATTAGCATTTATAGGCTCCGACAGTGAGAGAGTCCGTGTTCCTGGAGCCTTTCTCCTAGTCTTTCCTTCCTCAATTAGTAGCCTGATAGTCCAGGTATGGGGTTGCTGCTGCCTCTGCCTGGATAGTAAGAGGCTCAAATTGCTGGCAACTCCCCACTCTATTTCCACTCAGCACAGGGCTCTGGGTAAGGCTCAGTCAGTCAGAGCTGCTAGCATAATCAGGCGGGCTTTCCGCCCACTCGAAGACCTCTGGCTCTGCCACTCTATCCGGTAACACAAGCGGGCGCCCACTTTCGGGGCGCTTGGAGGAAACTCTCACTCACTGTCTGCAACCAGGATATCCGGCCAGCAGTCTCACGCTCTGAGTGAAACCCCCAACCGCAGGGAAAAGTTGCAGCGTTGGAATTGAGTCTCGCTCCGTCCCCGTGTGCGCCTTTGGAAAGGCGCTGGGGCGGCCCGAGATTCCGCTTTGGCCCACACAAAGGCCCCTGACTCTGCCCCTCTGTGCGATAACACAGGCGCGCACTGCCGAGGCACTCGGAGGAATCTCTCACTCCTTATCTGCGCGCGCAAACCAGGATATGAGGCCGGCCGCGGTTCCCTCTGAGTGAAACAGCCTCCAGCACGGAAAATCTCCACCGTTGGGATTAGTTCTCATTCCCTCCCGTGCGTGGCTTTCCCAGGGCGCTGGGGCTGCCCAGAGACTCTGCCCTCAGCCCACAGAAAGGCCTCTCACCCTGCCTCTCCGTGGGGCAACACGGGCACCCACTTCCGCGGCTTAGGAAGAAATCTCTCTTCCACTAACTGCGCACCGACCAGGAGACCGGGTAAAATGGCCGCTCCGCTTGTCTTTCTTTGTTTGGGTTTGGCGCGAGTGTTAGCTTGTATTGCCCGGGTTGCCACAGGATCAGATTTTCCTCGGCTTGGATCTCTGAGCCACAGCCTGGTTCGGCCGTTTTTGCTGCGGCGGCCTGGATCTATTCACCCCCTTTGCCCGCCTCAGTTTCTATATTCACAGTTACCAGAAAAAGCCGCCCTGTTTAGGTTAGTGAGGAAGGCGGAGCATTTCTTACTCCCTATTTCCTTCGGGGTTTGGTTATATATTTAGCCAATTTTTCACTCAATCATACCTTTGGGTGTATTGCGAAGAATCTGGAAGCTCCAAGTATAGGTTTTTCTGTTTCTGGTTGAAGATCTTGTTGAGTTTTGGGGGAGATTTATTGGTATCGCTTCCTACTCCGCCATTACTCTGACGTCATCTCTATTTTGTCATTAAATTATGTTGCATACCCCTCGCCCAAAGTCAGATTGTCCTCTGTCACCCTCTATCTAGTTCTCTGTGCCCCTCCCCCTCCCCCTAACTCTCTCCCTCCCTCCCTCCCATGTCCTCCCTCCCCCCACCTCTGGTAACCACCACACTCTTGTCCATGTCTCTTAGTCTCGTTTTTATGTTCCACCAATGTATGGAATCATGTAGTTCTTGTTTTTTTCTGATTTACTTATTTCACTCCGTATAATGTTATCAAGTTCCCACCATTTTGCTGTAAATGATCTGATGTCATCATTTCTTATGGCTGAGTAGTATTCCATAGTGTATATGTGCCACATCTTCTTTATCCAGTCTTCTATTGAAGGGCTTTTTGGTTGTTTCCATGCCTTGGCCACTGTGAACAGTGCTGCAATGAACATGGGGCTACATGTGTCTTTACGTATCAATGTTTCTGAGGTTTTGGGGTATATACCCAGTAGAGGGATTGCTGGATCATAAGGTAGTTAGTTCTATTTTCAGTTTTTTGAGGAACCACCATACTTTCTTCCATAATGGTTGTACTACTTTACATTCCCACCAACAGAGTATGAGGGTTCCTTTTTCTCCACAGCCTCTCCAACATTTGCTATTACCTGTCTTGCTAATAACAGCTAATCGAACAGGTGTGAGGTGGTATCTCATTGCCGTTTTGATTTGCATTTCTCTAATAGCTAAAGAAGATGAGCATCTTTTCATATATCTGTTGGCCATTTGTATTTCTTCCTGGGAGAAGTGTCTGTTCATGTCCTCTTCCCATTTTTTTATAGGATTGTTTGTTTGTTGTTGAGTTTTATGAGTTCTTTGTAAATTTTGGATATTAGGCCCTTATCTGAGCTGTTGTTTGAAAATATCATTTCCCATTTAGTTGGCTGTCTGTTTATTTTGATATCAGTTTCTCTTGCTGAGCAAAAACTTTTTATTCTGATGTAGTCCCATTCATTTATCTTTGCCTTCACTTCTCTTGCCATTGGAGTCAAGTTCATAAAATGTTCTTTAAAACCCAGGTCCATGATTTTAGTACCTATGTCTTCTTCTATGTACTTTATTGTTTCAGGTCTTATATTTAGGTCTTTGATCCATTTTGAATTAATTTTAGTACACGGGGACAAGCTGTAGTCGAGTTTCATTCTTTTGCATGTGGCTTTCCAGTTTTCCCAACACCATTTGTTGAAGAGGCTTTCTTTTCTCTATTGTGTGTTGTTGGCCCCTTTATCAAAGATTATTTGACCATATATATGTGGTTTCATTTCTGGGCTTTCTATTCTGTTCCATTGGTCTGAGTGTCTATTTTTCTGCCAATACCATGCTGTTTTGATTATCGTGGCCCTATAATATAGTTTAAAGTCAGGTATTGTAATGCCCCCAGCTTCATTCTTTTTCCTTAGGATTGTTTTGGCTATTCGGGGTTTCTTATAGTTCCATATAAATCTGATGATTTTTTGTTCCATTTCTTTAAAAAATCTCATAGGAATTTTGATGGGAATTGCATTAAATTTATATATTGCTTTGGGAACTATGGCCATTATAATTATATTTATTCTTCCTATCCAAGAACAAGGAATATTTTTCAATATCATTGTGTCTTTTTCTATTTCTCCTAATAATGCCTTGTAGTTTTCATTATATAGGTCCTTTACATTCTTTGTTATGTTTATTCCTAGGTATTTTATTTTTTTTGTTGCAATCGTGAAGGGGATTATTTTTTTGAGTTCGTTTTCTAATATTTCATTGTTGCCATATAGAAAGGCTATGGACTTTTGTATGTTAATTTTGTATCCTGCGACCTTACTGTATTCGTTTATTGTTTCTAATAATCTTTTTGTGGAGTCCTTCGGGTTTTCGATGTATAGGATCATATCATCAGCAAAAAGTGATACCTTTACTTCTTCTTTTCCGATATGGATGCCTTTTATTTCTTTGTCTTGTCTGATTGCTCTGGCCAGAACTTCTAGCACCACATTAAATAAGAGTGGAGAGAGTGGACAACCCTGTCTTGTTCCTGATTTAAGGTAGAAAGTCCTCAGTTTTATGCCATTTAATATGATGTTGGCTGATGGTTTATCATATATGGCCTTTATCATGTTGAGATATTTTCCTTCTATACCCATTTTGTTGAGAGTCTTAAACATAAAATTGTGTTGTATTTTATCAAAAGCCTTTTCTGCGTCTATTGATAAGATCATGTGGTTTTTGTTCTTTGTTTTGTTGATATGGTGTATTACATTAACCGTTTTACATATGTTGAACCATCCTTGAGATTCTGGGATGAATCCCACTTGATCATGATGTATTATTTTTTTAATATGTTGTTGTATTCGGTTTGCCAGTATTTTGTTTAGTATTTTAGCATCTGTATTCATTAGAGATATTGGTCTGTAGTTTTCTTTCTTTGTGCCATTCTTGCCAGGTTTTGGTATGAGGGTTATGTTGGCCTCATAAAATGTGTTTGGAAGTATTGCTTCTTCTTCAATTTTTTGGAAGACTTTGAGTAGAATAGGAACCAAGTCTTCTTTGAATGTTTGATAGAATTAACTAGTATAAACGTCTGGGCCTGGACTTTTATTTTTGGGGAGGTTTTTAATAGTTTTTTCTATTTCCTCCCTGCTGATTGGTCTGTTTAGGCTTTCTGCTTCTTCATGACTCAGTCTAGGAAGGTTGTATTGTTCTAGGAATTTATCCATTTCTTCTAGATTGTTGTATTTGGTGGCATATAATTTTTCATAGTATTCTACAATAATTCTTTGTATTTCTATGATGTCTGTGGTGATCTCTCCTCTTTCATTTTGGATTTTACTTATTTGAGTCCTGTGCCTTTTTTCCTTGGTGAGTCTTGCCAAGGGTTTGTCAATTTTGTTGATCTTTTCAAAGAACCAGCTCCTTGTTTTATTGATTTTTTCTATAGTTTTTCTGTTCTCTATTTCATTTATTTCTGCTCTGATTTTTATTATCTCCTTTCTTCGGCTGGTTTTGGGTTGTCTTTGTTCTTCTTTTTCTAGTTCCTTAAGGTGTGAAGTTAAGTGGTTCACTTGGGCTCTCTCTTGTTTGTTCATATAGGCCTGAAGTGATATGAACTTTCCTCTTATTTACTGCTTTTGTTGCATCCCAGAGATTCTGATATGTCGTATTTTCATTTTCATTTGTCTGTATATATCTTTTGATCTCTGTGCTTATTTCTTCTTTGACCCATTCATTTTTTAGAAGTATGTTGTTTAGTTTCCACATTTTTGTGGGCTTTTCCCCCTCTTTTTTGCAGTTGAATTCTAGTTTCAAGGCTTTATGATCAGAAAATATGCTTGGTACAATTTCAATTTTTCTAAATTTGCTGATATTGTATTTGTGGCCCAACATATGGTCAATTCTTGAGAATGTTCCATGTACACTAGAGAAAAATGTATACTCTGTTGCTTTGGGATAAAGTGTCCTGTAGATGTCTATCATATCCAGGTGTTCTAGTATTTCGTTTAAGGCCACTATATCTTTATTGATTCTCTGTTTGGATGACCGATCTAGAGCCGTCAGCGGTGTATTGAGGTCTCCAAATATGATTGTATTTTTGTTAGTTTTTGTTTTAAGGTCAATAAGTAGCTGTCTTATATATTTTGGTGCTCCTTGGTTTGGTGCATATATATTAAGGATTGTTATGTTTTCTTGATTCAACTTCCCCTTAATCATTATGAAATGACCATTTTTGTCTCTGAGTACTTTTTCTGTCTTGTAGTCAGCATTATTAGATATGAGTATTGCTACACCTGCTTTTTTTGGGTGTTGTTTGCTTGTAGTATTGTTTTCCAGCCTTTCACTTTGAATTTGTTTTTATCCTTGTTGCTTAGATGTGTTTCTTGTAGGCAGCATATAGTTGGATTTTCTTTTTTAATCCATTCTGCTACTCTGTCTTTTTATTGGTAAGTTTAATCCATTTACATTTAGTGTAATTATTGACACTTGTGGGTTCCCTACTGCCATTTTACAAATTGCTTTCTGTTAGTTTTGTATCTTGTTTGATTCTTCTCTTTTGTTTTTCTATCATTTGTTTTTGTTTGTTTGTGTTCCATACTTCTTTCCTCTGTTGCTACCTTTTTTAAGTCAATTGTTTTTGTGGTGGTTTTTTCAAGGGTGGTTACCATTAAGTAATGAAAAGGGTACCTACCATATTCATTGTAGTACCCTATCTTATGAGTATTTCTGCACTTCATCATCCTTTGCTACTGTTAATCTCCATCCTCTCCCCCCTTTTTTTTCTTTTGTTGTCACAGTTTAAGTTTGGTTTTATTGTGTTCTTGGTGGAGCTGTTACTTGTGGTTTTGTTTTCTTTTGTTCTTTGAATCTGGTTGGAAAACCCCCTTTAGTATTTCCTGGAGTGGGGGCTTTCTGCTGATAAATTCTCTCATCTTTTCTGTATTTGTGAATGTTTTTATATCTCCTTCGTACTTGAAGGATAGCTTTGATGGGTATAGTATTCTTGGCTGAAAGTTCCTCTCTTTCAGGGCTTTAAATATTGGGGTCCACTCTCTTCTAGCTTATAGAGTTTCTGCTGAGAAATCTGATGATAATCTAATAGGCCTTCCTTTATATGTTGTACTCATCTTTTCCCTGGCTGCCTTGAGAATTTTTTCTTTGTCATTGGTTTGTGTCATCTTTATTATGATGTGCCTTGGAGTGGGTTTGTTGGGGTTAAGAAAACTCGGTGTTCTGTTTGCTTCTTGAATTTGAGGCTTTAGTTCTTTCCACAGGCTTGGGAAGTTCTCGTCTATTATTTGTTTGAGTATATTCTCCATTCCATTTTCTTTCTCTTCTCCCTCTGATATACCTATTATTCTTATGTTATTCTTTCTGATGGAGTCAGACAATTCCTGTAGGGCTTTCTCATTTTTTATTATTTTTGAGTCTCTTTCTTCTTCTCTCTGTTGTGCCTCAAGTTGTTTATCTTCTATTTCACTAATCCTATCTTCTATCTGGGCTGTTCTGTTAGCTAAGCTTGTTACCTCGTTTTTCAGCTCGTGAATTGAGTTTTTCATTTCTGTTTGATTTGTTTTTATAGTTTCAATTTCCTTGGTAATATATTCTTTATGTTCATTGAGTTGTTTTCTGATCTCCCTAAATTGCCTTTCTGTGTTTTCTTGTATATATCTGAGTATTTTTAAGATTTCTATTTTAAATTCTCTGTCATTTAGCTCCAAAGCTTCCAATATGTTAAGTCTTTTCTCCATAGATTTTTCCACATCTATTTGTGTTACCTCTCTATCTTTTGTATCCATAATATTCGATTTCCTCTTTCTTATTGGCATCTGAGGGTGGTTTTGTTGATAGCACTAATTAGAATTAATAAAGAGTAAAAAGTAAAAAAAAAAAAAAAGGTAAAACACCCCACAAAAAAAACCAGTAATAATTTATTATTTCCCCCTTTTTTCTTTCTTCTCTTTCCCTCTTCTCCCCTCCTCAGGGAAATATCGTGATGACCTGTGTATTATATTATGCTAAATGGAACAAAAACTGCCTATAATGGAGGGCCTGATTTGGGGTGAAGAGTTCAAGGGGCAAAAAAAGGGAGTAGGGACCTACTAAATGCAAAAAAAAAAAAAAAGAAGAAGAAAATCTTAGACAAGCATAAGATGATTTGCTTGTAAGTGATGGTTGACTAAGAGATATAATGAGAGGGAGAAGCGGGAACCAGAAAAAAGTAGAAAAAAAAAAGAATAATAAAGAAGAAAAAAATAAAAATAATAAGTAAAAATCTTTTGTATTAAGTGGAGTGAAGACTAAATACAATGGAGACCTTGGGTTGGGAGGAATGCTAGTGAGTTAAAAAGCAACGTAAAAAGTACCCAAAATGCCACAAAAATAAACAAACAAACAAAAAAACCAAAAACAAAAGCGAAAAAGAAAAATAAAACCAAAAAAAACCCGTGAGTCCCAAATTAAATAATTTGTTCCTGATTGAGGATTAAATGGGAGGAAAAGTAAAACGAGAAAAGAAAAAATGAATAGAAAAGAAAAAATAAGAAAAAGAGAAAAACAAAGGAAGAAAAAAAAAAGGAAGAGAAAAAAACAAAATAAAGCAAAACAAAAAAAAACAAAAGAGGAGAGAGTGAGAGTTAAGTGTTTTGGAGTATAACCTTAAAGGAGGGTGAGGATGAAGAAAAGAAATAAAATGTAATACTCATGGGTAGTGCAGTTCAAGAAAAGGGAAGCAGAAGATGGGCAAAGAATAAAAGGACCGAGGTGGAGGAAATAGAAATAATAATAATAAAGGCAATAAGATAGAAGAAACAAACAACAACAACAAAAAAATTCGTGGAACAAGTTGTAAAGTCTGTGGATTTTTCTTGATTTTGAGAGGTTAACTTCTTCCTTTTTCTTTTCTCTCCCTCTTCCTGGTCGGTGACTCTGTACCCCAGGCTCTGCCCCTGTGTCACACTTAGGTAGGGATTTGCAGTTGATGGGATTCTATGGCAATGTCATATAATTGGCTTTAGTCTTGCTGGTAGTCAAGGCTTGTTGGCATTTGCATGGTCCAACGATGAGAGAGTTTGCTTTCCTGGAGTCTCTCTCCTAGTCCCCCCCTCCTGAATTAGCAGCCTGGTAATCCAGCTATAAGGCTGCTACTGCTTCTGCCTGGGGAGTAAGAGGCTCAAAGAGCTAGGAAATCCCCACTCTATCCCCACTCAGCGCAAGGCTTTGGGAAAGGCTCTGGCAGTCAGAGCCTCCAGTGTAATCAGGCGGGGGTGGGAGTCAATTGTTGTCAAGGTGACTGTTCAGCACCTAGCATTCAGTTGGACCACTCAACCCAGGCTTTTCACACTTTGTAGCCTGTTTTGGCTGGGAAGAAGAGGCACTAGTCTCTGCTTGCGACTGGTGTAGTATAGATCATATTATCTGCCAAGTCCCTCTTGTTAGCATTTATCCCTGAATATGGAGGCTCTATCAATCAAAAGTTGCCCCCGCCCCTTTAGCGAGAGGCACTAAAAAATATCACGCCTCTTGTCTTGGATCGCTGAACTGACAGAGATCTTATCAATTAGAGCCCCGTGGGTGCGCAGATTTCATGGGTTAAGCTAATTTCAGTGATTGGGTCCGCAGCTGTGCTCCCGAAGGTATTTCAGGCTGCCTGCGCGCCCCTCCCCCAACGCTTGATTGTTAGCTTGAATGGCTGGGTGAGGTGCCCCGCCCACGGAGAGAATCTCCCAAGTAGGAAAGACCGCCCTGGCGCCTCTCCCGCTCGCCCCGCTGCTGGTGGCTAGGGCGCACCGGGCGCAGGATAATGGGGCACCCTGGGTGTGCGGGCCAGTAGGGCGCTCTGGGCGCGTGGGATGCCCAGGGCACGCGTGCGAATGGGGTGCTCCGGGCACCGGTGGCTGGGGACTCTCACTCGCAGTGCGCCGGCCGCTGGGAACGCTAGCTGTGCTCGCTCTGCGACCGGACCGTGGCACCAGGCGCACGCCGGCAGCTGCTCGCTGCGCTTAGGCTGCCGCTCCCTGAGTGTGGGCCGACTCACCACAGGCGCACTCCTCCACACCTTGAATGAACGTCCCTGCGGTAGTTAGCTTCCTCCACACCCTAGTCTCTCAGATTCAAGTGATAACAGTCCTTTCGCTTTCAGTTTGTGTGGAACTCCGGAATGCTCCAAGGATAAATTTTTCTGTTTCTAGTTGATAAATTTGTTGTGATTTTGGAGAGATCTGTCAGACGCGCTGCTCACGGCGCCATTTCCGTGACATCTACTTCGTGTTCTTAACTCACCAGCAGTGCTCCCAACCCTGGCTCTCCATTTTATCTAGTTTTTGCTCCACTAAATAAAATACTAATTTTTAATTTTTTTTTCCATTTTTCCTGTTTCCCTCTTATTCCTCTCATTATATCTTTTAGTTAACCATCACCTAAAAGCAAATCATTTTATTCTTGACTCAAATTTTTTCCTTTTTTGCATTTTCTGGGTCCATACCCCCTCTTTTTTTGCCCTTTATCACTTCTCCCCAATTCAGGCCCTTCATTATAGGTAGTTTTTGTTCTATTTACCACAATATAATTCACAGTTCACCACAAGATTTTCTCAAGAAAGAGGGGAGAGGAGAAGAGTGAAAAAGGGGGGGGGGAGGGAAATAATTTTTTTTCAATTTTTTAAATTTTTTTAAACTTTTTATTCTTTATTAACTCTCATTAGTACTATCAACACAACCACCCTCAGATGCCATTAAGGAAAAGGAAATTGAATATCATGGATACAAAAGACAGAGAGGTAGCACAGATAGATGAAAAATCTATGGAGAAAAAATTTAATATATTGGAAACCTTGGAGTTAAACGACAGAGAATTTAAAATAGAAATCCTAAAAATACTCAGAGATATACAAGAAAACACAGAAAGGCAATTTAGGGAGCTCAGAAAACATCAAACACAAAGAATATATTACCGAAGAAATTGAAACTATAAAAACAAATCAGAGACAAAAAAGTCAATTCACGAGCTGAAAAATGAGGTAACAAGCTTAGCTAATAGAACAGGCCAGATAGAAGGTAGGATTAGTGAAATACAAGACAAACAACTTGAGGCACAACAGAGAGAAGAAGAGACTCAAAAATTAAAAAAAATAAGAAAGCCCTACAAGAATTGTCTGACTCTATCAAAAAGAATAACATAATAATAGGTATATCAGAGTGAGAAGAGAGAGAAAATGGAATGGAGAACATATTCAAACAAATAATACATGAGAACTTCCCAAGCCTGTGGAAAGAACTAAAGCCTCAAATTTAAGAAGCAAACAGAACTCCGAGTTTTCTTAACCCCAACAAACCTACTCCAAGGCACATCATAATGAAATTGGCACAAACCAATGACAAAGAAAAAATTCTCAAGGCAGCCAGGGAAAAGAAGAATACAACATGTAAAGGAAGGCCTATTAGATTATCATCAGATTTCTCAACAGACTCTACAAGCTAGAAGAGAGTGGACCCCAATATTTAAAGTCCTGAAAGAGAGGAATGTTCAGCCAAGAATACCCACCAAAACCATCCTTCAAGTACAAAGGAGAAATAAAAACATTTACAGATACAGAAAAGATGAGGGAATTTATCATCAGAAAAACCCCACTCCAGGAACAAACAAAATAAAACCACAAGTAAAAGCTCCACCAAGAAAAAAGTAAAACCAAATTTAAACTGTGACAACAAAAAAGGGGGGGGGGACGGAAATTAACAGTAGCAAAGAATGATGGAGTACAGAAATACTCACAAGATAGTGCATTACAATGAAGAGGGTAGGAACCCTTTTCATTACTTAATGGTAACCATCCATGAAAAAACCACCACAGAAGCACATGATTTAAAAAAGATAGTACCAGAGGAAAGAAGAATGGAATACAACCAAACAAAAACAAAGGATAGAAAAACAAGAGAAGAACCAAACAAGACACAAAACAAACAGAAAGCAATGTATAAAATGGCAATAGGGAACCCACAACTGTCAATAATTAAACTAAATGTAAATGGATTAAACTCACCAATAAAAAGGCACAGAGTAGCAGAATGGATTAAAAAAGAAAATCCAACAGTATGCTGCCTACAAGAAACTCATCTAAGCAACAAGGATAAAAACTAATTCAAAGTGAAAAGCTGGAAAACAATATTCCAAGCAAATAACATCCAAAAAGAAGCAGGCATAGCAATACTCATATCTGATAATGCTGACTACAAGACAGCAAAAGTACTCAGAGACAAAAATGGTCATTTCATAATGATTAAGGGGATGCTGAATCAAGAAGACATAACAATTCTTAATATATATGCACCAAACCAAGGAGCACCAAAATATATAAGACAGCTACTTATTGACCTTAAAACAAAAACTGACAAAAATACAGTTATCCTTGGAGACCTCAATACACCGCTGACGGCTCTAGATCGGTCATCCAAACAGAGAATCAATAAAGATATATTGGCCTTAAACAAAACACTAGCACCTGGATATGATAGACATCTACAGGACATTTCACCCCAAAGTGACAGAGTATACATTTTTCTCCAGCGTACATGGATCATTCTCAAGAATTGACCATATGTTGGGCCACAAAAATAACATCAGCAAATTCAGAAAAATCTAAGTTGTACCAAGCATATTTTCTGATCATAAAGCCTTGAAACTAGAATTCAACTGCAAAAAAGAGGAAAAAACCCCACAAAAATGTGGAAACTAAACAACATACTTTTAAAAAATGAATGGGTCAAAGAAGAAATAAGCACAGAGATCAAAAGATATATACAAATGAAAATGACAATAAAACATATCAGAATCTCTGGGATGCAGCAAAAACAGTGATAAGAGGGAAGTTCATATCACTTCAGGCCTATATGAACAAACAAGAGAGAGCCCAAGTGAACCACTTAACTTCACACCTTAAGGAACTAGAAAAAGAAGAACAAAGATAACCCAAAACCAGCTGAAGAAAGAAGATAATAAAAATCAGAGCAGAAATAAATGAAATAGAGAACAGAAAAACTATAGAAAAACTTAATAGAACAAGGAGCTGGTTCTTTGAAAAGATTAACAAAATTGACAAACCCTTGGCAAGACTTACCAAGGAAAAAAGAGAAAGGACTCATATAAACAAAATCCAAAATGAAAGAGGAGAAATCACCACGGATATCAAAGATATACAAAGAATTATTGTAGAATACTATGAAAAACTTTATGCCACTAAATTCAACAATCTAAAAGAAATGGATAAATTCCTAGAACAATATAACCTTCCTAGACTGAGTCAAGAAGAAGCAGAAAGCCTAAACAGACCAATTAGTAGAGAAGAAATAGAAAAAACTATTAAAAACATCCCCAAAAATAAAAGTCAAGGCCCAGACGGTTACACTAGTGAATTCTATCAAACATTCAAAGAAGACTTGGTTCCTATTCTTCTCAAAGTCTTCCAAAAAATTGAAGAAGAAGAAATACTTCCAAACACATTTTATGAGGCCAACATAACTCTCGTACTGAAACCGGGCAAGGACAGCACAAGAAAAGAAAACTACAGACCAATATCTCTAATGAATACAGATGCTAAAATACTAAACAAAATACTAGCCAATCGAATACAACAACATATTAAAAAAAATAATACATCACGATCAAGTGGGATTCATCCCAGAATCTCAAGGATGGTTCAACATACGTAAAATGGTTAATGTAATACACCATATCAACAAAACAAAGAACAAAAAACACATGATCTTATCAATAGACGCAGAAAAGGCATTTGATAAAATACAACACAATTTTATGTTTAAGACTCTCAACAAAATGGGTATAAAAGGAAAATATCTCAACATGATAAAGGCCATATATGATAAACCATCAGCTAACATCATATTAAATGGCACAAAACTGAAGGCTTTCCCCCTTAAATCAGGAAGAAGACAGGGTTGTCCACTCTCTCCACTCTTATTTAGCATGGTGTTAGAAGTTCTGGCCAGAGCAATCAGACAAGAGAAAGAAATAAAAGGCATCCATCTCGGAAAAGAAGAAGTAAAGGTATCACTTTTTGCAGATGATATTATCCTATACATCAAAAATCTACAAAAAGATTACTAGAAACAATTAACCAATACAGTTAAGATCGCAGGATACAAAATTAATATACAAAAGTGCATAGCCTTTCTATGTGCCAACAATGAAACATTTGAGAACAAACAAAAAAATAATCCCCTTCACGATTGCAACAAAAAAAATAAAATACCTAGGAATAAACATAACAAAGATTGTAAAGGACTTATATAAAGAAAACTACAAAGCATTGTTAAGGGAAATCGAAAAAGATATAATGAGATGGAAGAATATTCCTTGTTCTTGGATAGGAAGAATAAATATAATCAAGATGGCCATATTACCCAAAGCAATATACAAATTTAATGCAATTCCCATCAAAATTCCAATGAAATTTTTTAAAGAAATGGAACAAAAAATCATCAGATTTTTATGGAACTATAAAAAGCCCTGAATAGCCAAAGCAATCCTAAAGAAAAAGAATGAAGCTGGGGGCACTACAATACCTGATGTCAAACTATATTATAGAGCCACGACAATCAAAACAGCATGGTATTGGCAGAAAAATAGACACTCAGACCAATGGAACAGAATAGAAAGTCCAGAAATAAAACCACATATATATGGTCAAATAATTTTTGATAAAGGGACCAACAACACATGGTGAGAAAAGAAAGCCTCTTCAACAAATGGTGCTGGGAAAACTAGAAAGCTACATGTAAAAGAATGAAACTGGACTACAGTTTGTCCCCTTGACTAAAATTAATTCAAAATGGATCAAAGACCTAAATATAAGACCTGAAACAATAAAGTACATAGAAGAAGACATAGGTTCTAAACTCATGGACCTTGGTTTTAAAGAGCATTTTATGAATTTGACTCCAAAGGCAAGGGAAGTGAAGGCAAAAATAAATGAATGGGACTACATCAGACTAAGAAGGTTTTGCTCAGCAAGAGAAACTGACAACAAAATAAACAGACAGCCAACTAAATGGGAAATGATATTTTCAAACAACAGCTCAGATAAGGGCCTAATATCTAAAATATACAAAGAACTCATAAAACTCAACAACAAACAAACAAACAATCCAATAAAAAAATGGGAAGAGGACATGAACAGACACTTCTCCCAGGAAGAAATACAAATGGCCAACAGGTATATGAAAAGATGCTCATCTTCATTAGTTATTAGAGAAATGCAAATCAAAACTGCAATGTGATACCACCTCAAACCTGTTAGATTAGCTATTATTAACAAGACAGGTAATAGCAAATGTTGGAGAGGCTGTGGAGAAAAAGGAACCCCCATTCGCTGTTGGTGGGACTGTAAAGTAGTGAAACCATTATGGAAGAAAGTATGGTGGTTCCTCAAAAAACTGAAAATAGAACTACCTTATGACCCAGCAATCCCTCTACTGGGTATATACCCCCGAAACTCAGAAACATTGATACGTAAAGACACATGCAGCCCCATGTTCACTGCAGCATTGTTCACAGTGGCCAAGATATGGAAAGAACCAAAAAGCCCTTCAATAGAAGACTGGATAAAGAAGATGTGGCACATATACACTATGGAATACTACTCAGCCATAAGAAATGATGACATCGGATCATTTACAACAAAATGGTGGGATCTTGATAACATTATACAGAGTAAATAAGTAAATCAGAAAAAACCAAGAACTGCATTATTCCATACGTAGGTGGGACATAAAAACGAGACTAAGAGACATTGACAAGAGTGTGGTGGTTATGCAGGGGGGTGGGAGGGAGAAGGGAAAGGGGAGGGGGAGGGGCACAAAGAAAACTAGATAGATAGTGACGGAGGACAATCTGACTTTGGGTGTTGGGTATGCAACATAATTGATCGACAAGATAACCTGGACATGTGTTTTTTTTTAACATATTTACCCTGATTCATTGATGTCAACCCATTAAAATTAATAAAAGTTAAAAAAAAAAAAGAATGAGAAAGATCTATATACATATTAACTTGGAAAAGGCCCCAAGACATTGTTAGGTAAAGAAAGCAGAAAAATTGTATGGTTTCATCACATTAATGCAAATAATCCTGTGTGATGTGTGTATGTATACGTGTATATATAATACATTACCAAGTGCATGTATATATGTATATATACATTATTTAAATTTATATATATATAAAGATCTGCAAGAACCACACATCTATTAACAGAAAGATAACCTTTTAAGAAAGGACTGGGATAGAAGAAATGAAAGATTTTTTACTTTACAGTTCTATTGTCTGAAATTTTTACTACAAGAATGTATTTATATATTATTTATATAATTTTCAAAGTAAATAAATATAAGCAGTAATGTGAATAATTTTGGATTTTAAACAGTAACAAGATGTTAAATAGGAAATGATGTTTACATATTTTTCTAATGTTTAAATATTATTCTGACTCTGTGATTATTTGTGAATACCAAATACCTGTATTCTGTATGTTGACCAGTAAAAAAAGAACTTTGAAAGGAAAATATAAGAGTAGTGAATCTATATTGCAAAGGCCATATTACAAACTAACAGAGCAAAGTAAATTTAACTAAGGAAGTAAATGACTTGTACTCAAAAATTATAAAACATTGATAAAAGAAATCAAGGAAAATACAAACAAGTGGAAGCATATACTGTGTTCATGAATAGGAAGAATAAACATCATTAAAATATCTATATTACCCAAAGCAATCTATAAGTTCAATGCAATTTCTATTAAAATACCAATGGCACACTTCAAAGATATAGAACAAATATTCCAAAAATCTATATGGAACCAAAAAAGAACACGAATAGTCTCAGCAATCTTGAAAATGAGGAATACAGTGGGTGCTATCACACTTCCTGATATCAAGTTATACTACAAGGCCATTGTATTCAAAACAGCTTGGTACTGGCATAAGAACAGTATACAGCTTAATGGAACAGAACAGAGAACCCAGAAATAAACCCACGTCTTTATGGTCAATTGATATTTGACAAAGGAGGTAAGAGCATACAATGGAGTAAAGACAGCCTCTTTAACAAATGGAGTTGGGAAAATTGGACAGCTACCTATAAAAAAATGAAACTATCCTGACCAGGTGGTGGTGCAATGGATAGAGCGTCAGACTGGGATGCGGAAGACCCAGGTTCGAGACCCCGAGGTTGCCAGTTTGAGCGTGGGCTCATCTGGATTGAGCAAAAAGCTGGCCAGCTTGGACCCAAGGTTGCTGGCTCGAGCAAGGGGTTATTTGGTCTGCTGAAGGTCCATAGTCAAGGCACATATGAGAGAGCAATCGATGAACAACTAAGGTGTCGCAATGCGCAACGAAAAACTAATGATTGATGCTTCTCATCTCTCCGTTCCTGTCTGTCTGTCCCTGTTTATCCCTTACTCTGACTCTCTCTCTGTCTCTGTAAAAAAAAAAATTAATTAATTAAATTAAATTAAATTAAAAAAAATGAAACTTGGCCTGACCTGTGGTGGCGCAGTGGATAAAGCATCAACCTGGAAATGCTGAGGTCGCCGGTTCGAAACCCTGGGCTTGCCTGGTCAAGGCACATATGGGAGTTGATGCTTCTAGCTCCTCCCCACCTTCTCTCTCTCCTCTCTCTCTCCCTCTCTTTCTCTCTCCTCCTTAAAATGAATGAATAAAATTAAAAAAAAAAATGAAACTAGACCACCAACTTACACCATTCACAAAAATCAACTCAAAATGGATAAAAGACTTAAATGTAAGTCGTGAAACCATAAACATCTTGTAAGAAAACATAGGCAGTAAACTCTCCAATATCTCTTGTAGCAATAGTTTTGCTGATATATCTCCACGGGCAAGTGAAATAAAGGACAAAATAAACAAATGGGACTATATCAAACTAAAAAGCTTTTGTACAGCAAAAGATACCATGAACAAAATAAAAAGACAACCCACACAATGGGAGAACATATTCACCAATACGTCTGATAAAGGGTTAATAACCAAATTTTATAAAGAACTTCTAAAACTCAACACCAGGAAGGTAAACAATCCAATTAAAAAATGGGGAAAAGAACTGAATAGACACTTCTCCAAAGAGGACATACAGATAACAAATAGGCAGATGAAAAAAATGTTCAATATCACTAATCATCAGAGAAATGCAAATTAAAACTACAATGAGATACTACCTTATACCTGTTAGAACGCCGCTCATTAACAAATCAACACACATTAAGTGCTGGCAAGGGTGTGGAGAAAAGGGAACCCTCCTGCAGTGCTGATGAGAATGCAGACTTGTGCAGCCACTGTGGAAAACACTATGGCATTTCCTCAAAAAATTAAAAATGGAACTGCCTTTTGACCCAGCTATCCCACTATTAGGAATATATCCTAAGAATACCAAATCACTGATTCAAAAGAAGATATGCACTCCCATGTTTATTGTAGCATTGTTTACAATAGCCAAGATCTGGAAACAGCCTAAGTGTCCATCAGTGGTGAGTGGATTAAAAAGTTTACACACACACACACACACAACGGAATACTATGCAGCTGTGAAAAAGAAGGAAATCTTACCTTTTGCGATGGCATGGATGGACCTGGAGACTATTATGCTAAGTGAAATAAGCCAGGTAGAGAAAGACAAATATTGTATAATCTCACATATATGTGGAATCTAATGAACAAAGTGAACTGAAGAACAGAATAGAGGCAGAGGCGGGGTCACAGGGACAAGAGGGACAGCAGTCCGAGGGAAGGGGGATGGAGGATGGGGTCAGAGAAGGTGAAGGGATTAGTGAAATTATATATACATAGCACATAGATACAGATAACAGGACAGCAAATCCCAGAGGGTAGAGGGGTGGGAGTTAGGGGGAGAAGGGCAAAAGGAATGTAAATGGGGACACGGGGGTGGGGGTGAGGGCATTATATTCAGAGGGACATTTGAATCCATGTTAACACAATAAATTAAAATTAATTTTAAAAATTAAGAAGATAAAGTCTGAGAAGACAAAATACAGGTATAAATTTGGTTATTTAGTAAACAGAAGCAAAATATTTCAGAAATAACCTAGAATATATATATTAAAATTAGGTTCACAGTGAATACAGATAAGCTGGTGTTGTTTTGAGTAACATTCTCCATTATTATTCTCAGCTCTTCTAGAGGATATTTTCCAATATATTCTGAAATAATGGGACTTAAATTATTTTTGAAGTAGCTGTCAACAAAAATGAACTTGATTTTTTATAGCTACATTTTATTTTGAAAAAAGGTAGGATAAGCCTTATTTTGTAACCTTACTTCTCCATAAGAACTTTGCAGTTTCCTGAAATATAGAAGGTAATAGATTGTACCATTGTCTGCAAATATCTACTCTTGTTTTCTCTACAAGCGTTATACATTACTGCAACAAACATTTAGCATATGCTAGAAATAATAACACACTATTGCCATTTAAGCAACAAGTACTGAGTTACTTGTCACTGTAACATGACTAAGGAAAGCTGGATAAAAGAATATATAAAGTCAAGTTAGAATGATGTGTTGTAGAATTTTGAACCTGAAATCAGTGTAATTTTGTGAACCAGTGTCACTCCAATAAATTCAATATGAAAAAAAAGGAAGCAACAGAAAATATTAGCAAATATTATTACCCTTTTCAGCTTTTTTTTTTTCCCCTGAAGTTGGAAACGGGGAGGCTGTCAGACAGACTCCTGCATGTGCCCGACTGGGATCTACCCGACATGCCCACCAGGGGGTGATGCTTTGCCCATCTGGGGCATTGCTCTGTTGCAACCAGAACCATTCTAGTGCCTGAGGCAGAGGCCACAGAGCCATCCTCAGCGCCCAGGCCAACTTTGCTCCAATGGAGCCTTGGCTGCGGGAGGGGAAGAGAGAGACAGAGAGCAAGGAGAGAGGTAGGGGTGGAGAAGCAGATGGGCGTTTCTCCTGTGTGCCCTGGCCAGGAATCGAACCCGGGAGTCCTGCATACCAGGCCGATGCTCTACCACTGAGCCAACCGGCCAGGGCCACCCTTTTCAGCTTTTTAAGGTATGGGTCAACATATGGAAGTATAGAATTAAGTTGCAGAAAAACTGGGAGTGCATTTAGGTGGAATAGCTGGGTTTTGATAACAGGGTATGTGTAGGAGTAGGGAACATAGGGGAAATCACTAATTTCTACTCAGTTTTGCTGTGAACTTAACTGAACTTTGGAAATATAGTATATTTTTTTAAATGCATGTAGACAACAAGTAGAGAAAAGTAAATGTATATTATGTGGTATATTGACTCACCCTTGAAATCAATGATTTGTTTTGGTTTGGGTACCTTTACTAAAGTTTTGACATTCAAAAAACAACAACAACACAACAACAACAAACTAACAGAGCAAAAAGAAATGATAAGATTTTGATACAGGCCTGACCTGTGGTGGCGCAGTGGATAAAGCGTCAATCTAGAAATGCTGAGGTCGCCGGTTTGAAACCCTGGACTTGCCTGGTCAAGGCACATATGGGAGTTGATGCTTCCTGTTCCTCCCCCCTTCTCTCTCTCTGTCTCTCTCTCTCTTCTCTCTCTCTCTCCCTCTCTCCTTTCTAAAATGAATAAAATAAAAATTAAAAAAAAGATTTTGATACAATTGATTAGGCAAAAGATTAATAATAAAATTAGAGCAGTATCACAAAAAAAGTAATGAATTAAGATAACCACCATGTTTCAATATTCAGTATAATTATTTTTCTATTTTTTCTCACATTTTAAAATGAAAATTTTGATATCTTTAAAGTTATGCTAAATCTCAGATGGCAAGGCTATCTTCTGGTTTTATCTCCTTGATTGATAGAAACAGTAATAGTGTCCTGAGGAATTATTAAAACTGATTATCATACTATTCAGAAAGAAAAGTTTTTTCCTGAAGTGTTCTGATATACTGATAAGCTATGTCTTGTTCTTTCTTCACCTGTTGGTTAGAAAGAGTGTATCTCAAAATACTATGCTTTGATCAAAATTGACAATTTTTTTTTTTTTTTTTGTATTTTTCTGAAGCTGGAAATGGGGAGGCAGTCAGACAGACTCCCGCATGCACCCGACTGGGATCCACCCGGCATGCCCACCAGGGGGCAATGCTCTGCCCATCTGGGGCGTCGCTCTGTTGTGACCAGAGCCACTCTAGCGCCTGAGGCAGAGGCCATAGAGCCATCCCCAGCGCCTGGGCCATCTTGCTCCAATGGAGCCTCGGCTGCAGGAGGGGAAGAAAGAGACAGAGAGGAAGGAGAGGGGTAGGAGTGGAGAAGCAAATGGGTGCTTCTCCTGTGTGCCCTGGCTGGGAACCAGGGACTTCCGCACACCAGGCCGATGCTCTACCACTGAGCCAACCGGCCAGGGCTTGACAAAATTTTTAATCCCCAAATATCATTCCTTACTATTATCTGTACTAATGGTTATTTGTAAATTATGAGAATAAGTGTTCTTAAAATGTTCATTAAATCAAATTTTTATCCAAAATAATGTACATGTATAGTTATTTTTGAAAATAGTTTGTATTGTAATAACAGATACAATTTATTGAATGCTCACAATGGTCCAGAAAGTATACTAAATGCTTTACCTGTATTACCTGATTTATTCTTCACAATTTTATGAGGTAGGTACTATGAATCCCCATATTTTAAAGATGAGGAAACTGAAATTTGAAAAAGTTAAATAAGCCTGACCAGGTGGTGGCACAGAGGATAGAGCATTGGACTGGCATGCAGAGGACCCAGGTTCGAAACCCTGAGGTCGCCGGCTTGAGGGCTAGTTCATCGGCTTGAGTGCAGGCTCACTAGCTTGAGCCCAAAGGTCACCGGCTTGAAGCCCAAGATTGCTAGCCTGAGCCCAAGGTCACTGGCTTGAGCAAGGGATCACTCGCTCTGCTGGAGCTCCCCACTCCCCCACCCCATCAAGGCACATATGAGAAAGCAATCAATGAACAACTAAGGTGCTACAATGAAGACTTGATGCTTCTCATCTCTCTCCCTTCCTGTCTGTCTGTCCCTATCTGTCCCTCTCTTTCTCTGTCTTTGTCAAAAAGCAAAAAGAAATAAAAAATTAAATAACCTATAAGCTTGCGCAACTAAGTATAAGGTAGATTATGTTAAGATTTAAACTCCAATCTTACTTCAGAACCAAAAATTCAACCTATATCCCCATGTCTCTTATATTATTAAAGCTATTTGAAGAAAAAAAAAGTCATACGTTTTTCATAGAGCACTTTCTCCCTACTTTTAAAAATGTCTGTTTTTAAAACTCAGCAATAGACAGTTGGAAGAAAATATCTTTATTTCTAAGCTTCCAAGTAATTTTTATCACCAAAAGAGAAAAAAATTTAAGATAATATATAAATAGGCATTTCTTTCATTTTTTATAATAAATAGCATATCCTTTACACTGTTTTTCTGTTTGGTCTCTAAGTATAATGCACATTTTAGTAGATGTGTGTTATATGTTTAAATATGTATTTCAGGGCTTTGGAATTTGTAAATCCTTTTTAAAAATTAATTTATTGATTTTAGAGAGAGAGTACAGGGGGAGAGAGAGAGACATTGATTTGTTGTTCCACTTATCTATGTGTTTGTTCGTTGACTCTTGCATGTGCCCTGACTGGGGATCAAACCTCCAACCCTGGCGTATCAGGGTGACACTCTCACCAACTGAGCTACCAGTGGGTACATTGTAAATCCTTGTACAGTTACAAGTTACAGTTCAGAATTTTAGAATTTTAAGCAAAATTTACTCAGTTTGGACTGTGATAAAGCATCTCAGAACCATATTGCTACTGTAAATTTAATGTGATATTACTTATACATTATTACCTTCATTGTAATACAACTTTCTATTTAATTTTCATTGAGTTCTAGTGACAGTTTCATAATGGAGTACATAAAGTGATTTTAAATATACCCTTTTTGCTTATTTTCTTTTAGGACTTTAAATGCCTTGGATAACCAAACAAGAATTTACAAAGAGGGATAGAGCTGCCAGAGTCATTCAGAAAGCCTGGAAAAGATTCCTTGTGAGGTTTTCTTCCTTTCTTTTTTTGCAGCTTCATTGAGATGCAATTTAGATACCATAAGGTTCACCTGTTAAAGTGTACATTTCAATAGTTTTAGTATATTTACAAAGCTGTATATCACCCTTTGCTTTAAAAGCAGATATTTTTAAAAGTTTCAAAAGTTAACATTAATTAATAATCTCATTAGCCTCACAAATATATATGGAGTTCCTGATCTGGGTCAGGCATTTTGCTAATAGCTACTATCAGTGAAAGCATCTAATTGGCTCATTTGGCTTTTACCTCTGAAACCTTTATTTCTTCACTCTGGAACCAGGTTTGTGAGCAGGTGTTAGGGATACATTTACTTATTAAATATTAATTGAGAATCTACTCTTGAGGACTTAAAGTTCAATAATAAACTATATCTGGGTTAATGTAGTAGTTTCTTATCCTGCTATAATATGGGTAGAGCTGATCTTATCCAATAAGGAATATTCCAAGTTGATTTCCTTGGTTAGGTGAGAGCCAAGAGCTACAGAGACTTCATTCCTTTCTCTCCGATAGAAGCAGTGCTCTGCTGGATAATTTTGTGTGAGGTGGTCTGGCTCTGTTCCTAGCACACAAGAATACCTTTGTATCAGTTAAGCCTTGCAAAGTAGCTTCCACTATTTGCCTCTAATGCCTCTATCAAAGCCATAATTCTGGGGGTAACTATTGGTTTTCAAAACTAAAATAAGTTTTTCTTTAAAATCTACTATTCCTCTGATGGTTTTTATCACCATTCTTGTCATTTGAGCTTAAGCTTTTCTTCCATTTGTAACTTCTTTTCTCTTACATCCAAATCCAACAAGCCACATGCCTTTAAATCCGATTATATTCCTGACAGTGTGCTAGCATTTTACAGTGTATCTTTGCCCTTAAGGAGTTTCAGTAGAGATTTGTATATAAACAAGGTGTGTGTGTGTGTGTGTGTGTGTGTGTGTTTTATCAAGATGATAGAATGAGCACACATTTTCACTTTCTGTTTCCCCAAAACTCCACTGAAATAACAATAAACAGAAACTTAACCCATAACAGGGAGAAAGGAGTTCATGAACAACTAAGAAATTTATTTCATTTATGGAAAACCAAAATAGATGGTAGCATCCTGTTGGACAAAACTGTGTAGAAGACTGGCCTAGATAGACATTGAAGGGGCCCCAGTGAGAGCTAGTTTGCCATTGCACCCTAGAAAGGGTATCAGTAAGGAGTTAGCAATTTAAACCCTGAAAGAGAATGACTGTAGACAAGGGACTGCTTGAAGATCTGTACATGAAACAGCTGTACCTGTTGTCTCCACTGGCACTTTAAGACCCAAAGCTTCAGGTAGGTGGATATTTACCATTAGTCAAAAATCTGCTGGTAGGTGGATATTTACCATTGGGAGAAAAAAAAACCCTGAAGGCTTGTTTCTAAAAAATTCTAATGAACTAGCTGAGAAAGCTAATTGTAGCATGGACTTGGCACTCCACATCTAAACCCTCTTAATTTTAGTATTTGAGAGTCACCCTGCTTAATTGCTGGCTATCTGACAATCCCCTATATAAGAAAGCCTGTTGATTAACTTATTCCACAAACATCACAAAGCTCCCAAGCAACCTTCCCACTCGAGTGTGAACAGCGGAAAGATGGAAGACTACCCCAAACCACAGTATATTTAACTTGCTCCCTAGAAAAATTTACTTCTAAATAAGGATGCATAGTTTTAGCACATTACATGGCTTTATAGCTGAATAGTTTACAAAGTGATAGTAATGTAAATGTGGGTTTTTTCTATCATTTAAAATATTTTTACCAAAGTAATATGTATATATTTTAATATAAGTAAAACACTGTAGATGTATACTAAAAAACAAGTCTTTTATGCCACCCCACTCTACCTTCAAACCCTAAATGCAACTACCTAGACTATTTTTTGGATCTTCTAGTAGTTCGTTCCATGATTTTAAATAATATGATTCTATAATTATTTTTTATTTATCAACTTTAGAAGTAGGATCTGTTGACTTTCTGACAAGATAGAATTTATCCTACTTATCTTTTACAGCCTTGCTTATCTCCCCTCCTGGTATCAAAAATTATTATTTTTCAGTTCCTCTATCTGTTACCTTATTGTTTTAAAGTCTCAATAAACCTTTATTTCTTGTTCCATCATGCTAACATAGGATTACTTAATATAAATATCCCTACCCTTTTCTTCACATATTCTCCCAATATTCTACCCCCAAGTTCCATCACCTGTACTACTACTGTGTTGTCCATAGTCACTTGAAACAATTTTTCATATATCCTTAATACATGTATTGCATGTATGGTATTATTTGAATACATGTATTGCAAACATATGACACCACCAAAATAAATGAATAAAGCTCCAATAACTGGCCCTAAAGAAAAGGAGATTTCTGAACTATCAGACAAAGAATTAAAAAATAATTCTCTTAAAGAAGTTCATTGAATTGCAGGATCATATATACTGAACTATGGGTGTACACCTTGGTGGAAGCATTCCTCCCATGGTGCTAAGATTTTTATATCGACAGAGCCCCAGGTACAAGAAGAAGAAGCAGAATTTTCACTAGTGAATCACTACAGATAATTTTGAAAGGGAGCCACTTTTTTTGCTACCCCTTGATTCTCAGACTCATAAGTACTGGCTGTGAGAGAAATAGCATATGTTGGATATTGATTCAGATCATATACTATAATATGGAGGACATCAATCATCTTAATCTGAGAAGTGTTATCACTGGAACTCTGACTGTAACTGAATCTCTAAAAATGCCATTCTTCCATTCTTTCAAGCCAGCTGATTTAGGGCAGCACTTTCAGCCGTTTTCATCTTATGGCATACTTCAACTAATTACTAAAATTCTGTAGCACACCCCCCAAAAAATATTTTTTTCTGAGCAGACAAAAAATGGGAATGATTTTGATTCATTCACACTGGACAGCTATTGTTGTGTTGGTTGTTGTCATTTTTTAGTTTGACAGTTTAAGGGAAAAAAGGTCAGTGCCCATGACTAAATAGGTATCTCATGTTTTACAAATGTTTATGACACATCCACACTGGTTGAAAATCACTGGCTTAGGGTATTGGGGAATAAGATAATATCAGTGAATTTCATGAGCATGGGCCCATTGATGGACTACATTTGCTGTGAAGCAATTTCTCTAATCAGAAGAATGCTATGCGGAACACGATGACAGTGAATAAAGCATTTTGAAAGGATACAGATAGTAGTTTTTGTGTACACACAAAAGGTAAAGTATTATTTCTGGTGAGTATAAAGCATTGTCCCTTCCATAATGGAAATGTTCCAACTAATCAGTGTGCCACAAGGAACCTGGCTAATAACCCTCAAGGAACGATGCCGTATCAGAGGCTCAGTGTTGGTCTCTGTTTTGGCAAAGTGGTCACTCAGCAGTGGCTGTGGATAGATATGGTGAATAGAAACCCATGTTGCTGAGCCTATAAATAACATCCGTATTTGCTGTATGACCACTTTGTTCATGAGCCCATTGGGCAAGGAGAGCAGTGGCTCAGGAACAAGAACTAGTCATTTTGCCTACATGATTATTAGAAGTCTTCTTTGTTGAGATTGCGCTTTGGTGATCATCCATATGGGACACAATATCTTCACACTTGGTGTACATTTGGGAGTGGGTGGTTTGACCTTTTCTCCAGACCTTCTTGTCATCAATTGTCTAACCATGTTCTTTCCAAATTCCTGACCATCCAGCCAAACCATCAGTCATTGCCCATCTGTAGATCTGTACCTCTGGTCATCTTTCCTTTTATGTACAACATATATACATAACCATATGTGCTCCTTGAGGTTCTGTCCCCTGGAAGGATTTATCTTCATCCTTGTCCTTCAGAGCCAACCCTGAGGCCAACCACATATGGAATTTCCTATAGATCACACTGTGAACTTTGCCTCTTGAGGCCTGCTAGGACTTTTACCAATAGAATTCAGAGTAACTGATGCTGAATGACTTACAAGATAAGTCCTTAATAAGCCTTCCAAATCCTACTGTCTCTCTCATTGGCACTTTGAAACCTCCATGCTGTAAAGAAACTTAAACTGAAAAGTCTATGTGGGCCCTGGCTGGTTCAGTGGTAGAACAGCCCAGCGTGTGGAAGTCCTGGGTTCAATTCCCGACCAGGGCACACAGGAGAAGTGCCCATCTGTTTCTCTACTCTTCCCCCTCTCTTTTCTCTCTGTCTCTCTCTTCCCCTCCCACATCCATCGTTCCATTGGAGCAAAGTTGGCCCTGGCACTGAGGATGGCTCCATGGCCTCTGTCTCAGGCACTAGAATGGCTCCAGTTGCAATGAAGCAACGCCCCAGATGGGCCTAGCATCACCCACTGGTGGGCTTGCCAGGTGGATTCTGGCTGGGTGCATGTGGGAGTCTGTCTCTCTGCCTCCCCTCTTCTCACTTTAGAAAAAATACAAAAAGAAAAAAGGAAAGTATATGTGGAGAAAGAGGCCCAGTCATCCCATTTTCCAGCATTCCAAGCTGAAGACCCAGATATGTATGTGAGGCTATGTTATATCACCCAGCTCCAGCTGACCTAACAGCTGACTACCACCACACACGTAGTCCAAGCAAGACTAGCAGAAGGTCCTTGACAACCCTCAGAAAGTAGTTGTTGCCTGACTGGGCGGTGGCGCAGTGGATAGTGCGTCGGACTAGGATGTGGAAGATCCAGGTTCAAGACCCCGAGGTCGCCAGCTTGAGCATGGCTTACCAGCTTGAACCCAAGGTCACTGGCTCGAGCAAGGATTTACTCGGTCTGCTGAAGGCCCGCGGTCAAGGCACGTATGAGAAGGCAATCAATGAACAATTAAGGTGTTGCAATGCGCAACGAAAAAAACTAATGATTGATGCTTCTCATCTCTCCATCCCTGTCTATCCCTCTCTCTGACTCTCTGTCTCTGTAAAAAAAAAAAAAAAGAAAGTAGTTGTTGCTTTAAGTCATCAAATTTTAGGTTGCTTTGATACAGCAATTGGCATGTTTAGACAATACTATACAGATTTTAAACCATAATTTTTTGATACTCAATTTTAGGTTTTACTTTGGGGAAATTATATATTCCTTTCAGAAAGAATATTGTCTGTGTTGATGGTTCCTGCACCATCTTCCACAGGCAATTACAATGGGGCTTCAAATTGTTGTATTGGTGCTACGGGTTACTTCAATATGAATTTATTCGATTTGGCTTAACATAAGAAAACTGGGGGAAGGACAGCTTACCAAGAGTTATTAAGAGTTTTTTGATGACTTAGCATATGAAGAAAGGGTTACCATAAAAATAGTTTTCCAAGATTGAAGAATTATTAGGAGTTATTTGACTAAATTTAAGCTAACATGAAAAGTAAGTAGGGTGTAAATCAGTGGAATTACTTTCAGGAAAGAAGAGGATTCTGTAATGATAATAATAGATAATATTTATTGAGTGCTTTCTTGTGCCAGACATTATTCTAAGTACTTTACAAATACTAACCTATTTATTTCTTACCATAGCTATATGAGATAGCTACTGTCATTCCCATATTTTAGATAAGAAGCTGAGCAGAGAGATTAAGCAGCTTGTCCAGGGTCACAAAGCTAGTAAGCAGTAACAGGTAAACCCAGACTATATTATGCCATAGTCAGTGTTCTTAATCATTTGTAGTTTGTCTTTCTCCTAGACTACTCTGGAGTATACAGAAGTGATCCAACCAAAGTTCTGGATATTCTATTTATAGTTGCTAATGAAACAATTGCAGACTTAAGGATAAAATTCCTTGTGAGAATAATACCAACATTGTCAAAGGAAACCCCGAGTGAATAATATTTCTAAACTCTGGTTTACATATATAAAATTTATTTTGTGATTTTTATTCATCTTGACCATAAAATTTTATGTGTTTGAACCTGTAGGATATCACTGTATACCAACACTTTAAAAGTCTGATTGATATAAGAAGACAAGGGGAACCACGTCAGATAGTAAGATATATTAATCCTAAAGAGGTAAGGACATTATTGATACAGCATCTTTTTTCTGCCTTAAAATTGTGTGACTACTTTATAAATTCAATGTGATTGTATTTGTTCCTTTTAAAAAACGTTTATGTTGAAGTATTACAAACATATAAAAATTAATTATACATAAATGTTTAACTCAGTGAGTTATACACTGATTGCCCAGATCAGTGTTTTCATACTTCAGACCACAGCCTTTAGGTTCTATGCAAATCGCTGCTAACTTCGTCTTCCAAACGGTAACCACTGTTTTGAATTCCTGCATTGTACCTCAGTTTTTTCTATTTTTTAAACTATATGTAAATAGAATCCAAGAGTATACTTTTTTATCTACCTTGGTTTGTTCAACATTATCTTTGTGTAGCTAAATTTCATTCAGTTTATTAAAAATAATGCAAGTGCTCCATTTTATTAATATATTGCTATTTATTAATTTATTAATATTGCTTTTTATTCATTTACAGTTGAGGGATGTTTAGATTTTTTCCCAAATTCAGGCTATTATAAAGACTACTTGTGAGAATATTCTTTTTTTTTTTAATTTTTAAATGTATTTATTGATTTTAGATAGAGGAGGGAGAGAGAGAGAGAGAGAGAGAGAGAGAGAGCAGTGAGAAGGAGAGAAAAGCATCAACTTGTAGTAGTTGCTTCTCATATGTGCCTTGACCAAGCAAGCCTAGTGCTTCGAACTGGTAACCTCAGTATTCCAGGTCGATGCTTTTATCCACTGCGCCACCACAGGTCAGGCGAGAGAGTATTCTTATTTATGTCTCCTGGTATACATATATGCATGAATTTTTTGGTTTCTACTCCATCTACAAGTAGAATTGCTGGATGACAAGATATGCTCTTGTCAAGTTATTGGACTAATTTATATTCACCATCAGGAACCTTTTGGAATTCTTGGTGCTCTGTATCATCACCAGCACTCAGTATTGTCAGTTTTTGTATTTGCATTTCCCTGATGATTAATTAAGTTGAACATTTTTTAAGAAGTATAGCTCCTGGTTAAAATCCTATGTGATTTTTCAGGCCTGATCACAGGCAATTACAAAGGCTTTATTGACAGGCTTCTCAGGGGAACGCTGCCCCGCCCCGCAGCAGACTTGGTGCACAGCAATGCATTACAGCCTGTGAAGGGACCTGCACTCAAGGACACAGGTCCCCTAGACCAGTGGTTCTCAACCTGTGGGTCGCAACCCCGGCGGGGGTCGTACAACCAAAACACAGGGGTCACCTAAAGCCATCGGAAATCGTGACCCACAGGTTGAGAACCACTGCCCTAGACTTTCAGGAATAGCACTTAAATCCCTAACCAAGCTTTGAGCAGAGGTCTTTGGGCACCTCTATTGAAACCTTCTTAAGAAAAAAATCTTTGAAGACACTTTGCCCACTCTGACTCAGTCCACCTGACCCTCCTCAATCCCACTTCTATCATACACACACACTTCAGGTCCATAAAACAGCCAAGGCCTTTTGTCTGAGACACCCTCAAAAGTGAGAGGACACCCACATCTGCACTGACCCACCTGGTCCTCCACCAGTGCACAGTTCCATAGGGGAAAACTGAACACGTGGAGTTACTGCTTCTTTCAGTTTTATTTATTTATTAATTTTTATTAATTTTAATTTATTGTGTTTACATAGATTCTAGTGTCACCCGAATGCCTCCCCCTCCCCCAAATTCCCCTCAACATCCCCCTTGTCCCCTCCCCATAGCGCCTTCTCTACTTCCCTTCAGGTTTATCACCCCCATCATCCCCTTTCCTCTGTCCTCTTTTCCTCTGGTCCCTTTGATCTCTCTACTCTGAATTTCATTCCTCAGTTCACATTGTTCATTGGATTCCTCAAATGAGTGAGGTCAAATGATATTTTTCTTTTTCTGCTGGCCTATTTCACTTAATATAATAGTTTCCAGGTCCATCCATGTTGTCACAAAAGGTAAGATTTCCTTCTTTTACATGGCCCCATAGTATTCCATTGTATATATGTACCACTGCTTTTTAATCCACTCGTCCACTGACGGACACTTGGGCTGTTTCCAGATCTTCACTATTGTGAACAATGCTGCCATAAACATGGGGTGCATTTCTTCTTTTGAAACAGTGCTATGGTGTCCTTGGGGTATATTCCTAAAAGTAGGATGGCTGGGTCAAAAGGCAGTTTGATTTTTAATTTTTTGAGGAATCTCCATACTGTTTTCCACAGTGGCTGCACCAGTCTGCATTCCCACCAGCAGTGCAGGAGGGTTCCCTTTTCTCCACATCCTTGCCAGCACCTATCGTGTGTTGTTTTGTCAATGAGAGCCATTCTGACTGGTGTGAGGTGATATCTCATTGTGGTTTTAATTTGCATTTCTGTAATGATTAGTGATGTTGAGCATTTTTTCATATGCCTATTGGCCATCTGTATGTCCTCTTTGGAGAAGTGTCTATTCATTATTTTTAAATGCCCATTTTTTGATTGGATTGTTTATCTTTCTGGTGTTGAGTTTTACACGTTCTTTATAAATTTTGGTTATTAACCCCTTATCAGACATATTGTCAAATATGTTCTCCCATTGTGTGGTTTGTCTTTATATTCTGTTCATATTGTCTTTAGATGTGCAAAAGCTTTTTAGTTTGATATAGTCCCATTTGTTTATTTTATCTTTTATTTCACTTGCCTGTGGACATAAATCAGCAATTATATTGCTGCGAGAGATGTCGGAGAGCTTACTGCCTATGTTTTCTTCTAAGATGCTTATGCTTTCACGGCTTCCATTTAAGTCTTTTATCCATTTTGAGTTTATTTTTGTGAATGGTGTAAGTTGGTGATCTAGTTTCATTTTTTTGCAGGTAGCTGTCCAATTTTCCCAACACCATTTGTTAAAGAGGCTGTCTTTACTCCATTGTATGCTCTTACCTCCTTTGTCAAATATCAGTTGTCCATAAAGGAGTGGGTTTATTTCTGGGTTCTCTGTTCTGTTCCATTGATCTATATGCCGGTTCTTATGCCAGTACCAGGCTGTTTTGAATACAATGGCCTTGTAGTATAATTTGATATCAGGAAATATAATACCTCCCACTTTTTTCTTCCTTTACAAGATTGCTGAGGCTATTCGTGTTCTTTTTTGGTTCCATATAAATTTTTGGAATATGTGTTCTATATCTTTGAAGTATGTCATTGGTATTTTAATTGGTATTGCATTAAATTTATAAATTGCTTTGGGTAATATAGACATTTTAATGATGTTTATTCTTCCTAACCATGAGCATGGTATATGCTTCCACTTGTTCATATCTTCCTTGATTTCTTTTATCAATGTTTTATAATTTTCCAAGTATAAATTTTTAATCTCCTTGGTTAAATTTACTCTTCGGTACTTTATTTTTTGGTTGCAATAGTGAAGGGGATTGTTTCCTTAATTTCTCTTTCTGACAGTTCATTGTTGGTGTATAAAAATGCCTCTGATTTCTGAGTATTAATTTTATATCCTGCCACCTTGCTGAATTCATTTATCAGATCTAATAGTTTTTTGACTGAAACTTTAGGGTTTTTTATATACAATATCATATCATCTGCAAATAATGATAGTTTTACTTCATGCCTTTTATGTCTTCTTCTTGTCTGATTGCTGTGGCTAAGATTTCCAGAACTATGTTGAATAAGAGCGGTGAAAGGGGGCACCCCTGCCTTGTTCCTGATCTTAAGGGGATTGCTTTTAACTTTTGCACATTGAGTATGATGTTGGCTGTGGGTTTGTCATAGATGGCCTTTATCATGTTGAGGTATGTTCCCTGTATTCCCTCTTTGCTGAGAGTTTTGATCATGAATGGATGCTGAATTTTACCAAATGCTTTTTCTGCATCTATTGAAATTATCATGTGGTTTTTCTCCTTCCTTTTGTTTATGTGATGAATCACATTGATTGATTTATGAATATTGTACCAGCCTTGCCTCCCCAGAATAAATTCCACTTGATCATGATGTATGATTTTTTTCATATATTGCTGAATCCGGTTTGCTAATATTTTGTTGAGAATTTTAGCATCTAAATTCATCAGGGATATTGGCCTATAATTTTTTTTCTTTGTGTTGTCTTTGCCTGGTTTTGGAATCAGAATTATGCTCGCCTCATAAAAGGAGCTTGGAAGACTTCCTTCCTCTTGAATTTTTTGAAATAGCTTGAGAAGGATAGAAGTAAGTTCTTAAATATTTGGTATAATTCACTTGTGAAGCCATCTGGCCCAGAGCTTTTGTTTGTTGGGAGTTTTTTTTTTTTTAATATTTATTTTTTTAATTAATTTATTTTTTTACAGAGACAGATTGAGAGAGTCAGAGAGAGGGACAGATAGGGACAGACAGGAATGGAGAGGGATGAGAAGCATCAATCATCAGTTTTTTGTCACGACACCCTAGTTGTTCATTGATTGCTTTCTCATATGTGCCTTGACCACAGGCCTTCAGCAGACCGAGTAAACCCTTGCTGGAGCCAGTGATCTTGGGTTCAAGCTGGTGAGCTTTGCTCAAACCAGATGAGCTGGCGCTCAAGCTGGCGACCTCAGGGTCTTGAACCTGGGTCCTTCCGCATCCCAGCCCAACGCTCTATCCACTGCATCACCGCCTGGTCAGTCTGGGAGTTTTTGTATAACTGTTTCTATCTCATTTGTTGTAATCAGTCTGTTTAGGTTTTCAGATACTTCCAGATTGATTTTTGGAAGATTATATGTTTCAAGGAATTTGTCCATTTTACCTAGGTTGTCTAATTTTGGGGCGTACAGTTCTTCATAGTATTTTCTTACAATCCTTTGTATTTCTGCTGTGTCAATTGTTACTTCTCCCCTCTTATTTCTAATTTTATTTATTTAAGTCCTCCTTTATTCTTGATGAGGCTGGTTAAAGGTTCATCGATCTTGTTTACCATTTCAAAGAACCAGCTCCTGGTTTCATTGATCCTCTGTATTGTTTCTTTAGCCACTATTTCATTTATTTCTGCTCTGATCTTTATTATTTCCTTCCTTCTACTATCTCTGGGCTTTACTTCCTGTTCTTTTTCTAGTTCTTTTAGATGCAAGGTTAAGTTGTTTATTTGAGCTTTTTCTAGCTTCTTTTTTTTTTTCATTTTTCTGAAGCTGGAAACAGGGAGAGACAGTCAGACAGACTCCCGCATGCGCCCGACCGGGATCCACCCGGCACGCCCACCATGGGGCGACGCTCTGCCCATCCTGGGCATCACCATGTTGTGACCAGAGCCACTCTAGCGCCTGAGGCAGAGGCCACAGAGCCATCCCTAGTGCCCGGGCCATCTTTGATCCAATGGAGCCTCAGCTGCAGGAGGGGAAGAGAGAGAGGAAAGCGCGGCAGAGAGGTGGAGAAGCAAATGGGCGCTTCTCCTGTGTGCCCTGGCTGGGAATCGAACCCGGGTCCTCCGCACGCTAGGCCGACGCTCTACCATTGAGCCAACCGGCCAGGGCCCCTTTTTCTAGCTTCTTAAGGTATGCTTGTAATGCTATGAACTTCCCTCTCAGTACTGCTTTTGCTGTATCCCATAAATTTTGAGTTGTTGTATGCTCATTATCATTCGTTTCTAGGAATTTTTTAATTTCTTCTTGATCTCATTGTTAACCCATTTGTTATTTAATAACATGCTATTTATTTTCCAAGTGTTTGAGTATTTTTCAGTTTTTCTGTTGTGGTTGATTTCTAGTTTCATGCCATTGTTATCAGAGAATATGCTTGATATGATTTCAGTCTTCTTAAATTTGTTGAGACTGCTTTTGTGCTCTTACATGTGGTCTATCCTAGAGAATGTACCATGAGCACTTGAAAAGAATGTATATTCTGCTGCTTTAGGGTGAAAGATTCTGAAGATATCTATTAAATTGAATTGATCTAATGTGTCCTTTAAGTTTGCTGTTTCTTTGTTAATTTTCTTTCTTGAGGTTCTATTTAGTGATGTTAGTGGGGTATTGAAATCCCCTACTATTATAGTATTGCTGTTGATCTCACCCTTTATATCTATCAAAGTCTGCTTTATATATTTATATTTAGGTGCTTCTATATTAGGTGCATAGATATTTATAATGGTTATATCTTCCTGTGGGATTGCTCCCTTTATCATGATGTAGTGACCTTCTTTATCCCTTACTATAGCCTTTGTTTTAAAGTCCATTTTGGCCCTGGCCGGTTGGCTCAGCGGTAGAGCGTCGGCCTGGCATGCTGGGGACCCGGGTTCGATTCCCAGCCAGGGCACACAGGAGAAGCGCCTATTTGCTTCTCCACCCCCCCTCCTTCCTCTCTGTCTCTCTCTTCCCCTTCCGCAGCCAAGGCTCCATTGGAGCAAAGATGGCCCGGGCGCTGGGGATGGCTCCTTGGCCTCTGCCCCAGGCGCTAGAGTGGCTCTGGTTGCGGCAGAGCGACGCCCCAGAGGGGCAGAGCATCGCCCCTGGTGGGCGTGCTAGGTGGATCCCAGTCGGGCGCATGTGGGAGTCTGTCTGACTGTCTCTCCCCGTTTCCAGCTTCAGAAAAATACAAAAAAATAAAAATAAAAATAAAAAAATAAATAAAGTCCATTTTGTCTAATATAAGTATTGCTACCCCAGCTTTTTTTTTCATTTCCATTTGCATGAAATATTCTTTCCATCCTTTTACCTTCAGTCTATGTGCATCTTTTGTTTTGAAGTGTGTCTCTTGTAGATGTGGATCCTGTTTTCTTATCCATGCAGCTACCCCATGTCTTTTGATTGGATCATTTAATCCATTTACATTTAAGGTTATTATTGATATGTAGTTGTTTATTGTCATTTTATTCTTTAAATCTGTATTCTTCTTTAGCTATATTCTTTTCCCACTTTGATCTGTTTACAACAGGCCCCTTAACATTTCTTGCAGCATTGGTTTGATTGTAATGAATTCCTTTAGTTTTTTTTGTTTTTTTTTTGTCTGGGAAGCTTTTTATTTCTTCTTCAATTTTAAACAATAGCCTTAATGCATAAAGTAGTCTTGGGTGTAGGCTCTTGTTCTGCATTACTTTGAATATTTCTTGTCATTCCCTTCTGGCCTCAAGTGTTTCTGTTGAGAAGTCGATGTCATCTTTATGGGGGATCCTTTGTAGGTGATAGCCTTTTATTTCTCTAGCAGCTTTTAATATTTTCTCTTTATCTCTTGGCTTTGGTATTTTAATTATATGTCTTGGTGTAGGTTTCTTTTTAATGGAATTCTCTGTGCTTCTTGAACTTGTGTGACTTTTTCCTGCATCAATTTAGGGAAGTTTTTCAGCTATGATTTGATTGAAGAAGGTCTCTATCCATTGTTCTTTCTCTTCTTTTTCAGGAACCCCTATGATGCGGATGTTATTTCTCTTGATGTTGCCACAGAGCTCTCTTTGAGTCTCTTTTCTTTTTGCTGCTCTGCTTCCATGCCTTCATTTATCTTGTCCTCTATCTCACTGATTTGATCCTCAGCTTCATCCATCCTGCTTTTAATTCCTTCCATTGTGGTCTTCATTTCTGATATTGTATTTGTCCTTCTGCTACTGATTTCTAGTTTAATTCCTGAGAGCATACTTTGTATGATTTTTTTTCTTTTAAATTTTTTGGGGTATATTTTATAGCCCAGAAAGTATTCTATCTTGGAAATGTTCCATGTGAGCTTAAAAAGTGTTTGATAAAGTGATCAATAAATGTCAGTTAGATCCAGTTTTGATGGTGCTCTTTGGTTTAATTATAGTCTTACTAATTTTTTGTCTCCTGAATCTGTCAATTACCAATGGACAGGTGTTGAAGCCTCCAACTGTACTGCTCACAAAAATTAGGGGATATTTTATCACTTCATATTCATTTTGAAATATCCCCTAAGTTTTGTGAGCAGTATATAATAGTAATGCCTCTAGTTGTCTTTGTAGTTCTATGTTTTTTTGCCTTGGATATTTTGATGCTCTGTTGTTATTAGGCATGTATACATTAGGGATTGTTATGCCTTCTTAGAAAATTGATGACTATTATTACGTAATGCTGTTCTTTGTTACTGATAATTTGCCTTGCTCTGAATTCAGCTTTGTCTGAAATTAATATTCTGCTCACCTTTCATTTGATTAGTGTTAATTAAAATTCTCTTTTTTCATCCCTTTGCTTTTGGCCTGTCTTTATATTTAAAGTTGGTTTTTGTGGACAACATATAGTTAGGTCTTATTTTTTATCCACTCTAACAGTCTCTGACCTTTAATTGGCATAGTTAGACCATTGACATTTAAAGTGATTATTGGTATAGTTTGATCTACCATTTTTGTTATCATTTCCTAACAGTATTGCCTAAGGGTAGTTATTGTATTTATTCTTTGTTTCTCCCTCTCTCTTTCTCTTTTTTTTGTCTTGCACTCTTTTTCTGCTTCCTCTGATTTTAATTGAGCATTTTATATGACTATAATTTCTCTCCTCCCTTAGTATATAAATTATACTTCTTTTTAACTCTTTTTTGGTGGCCTTAGAATTTTCAGTGAACCAATTTACAACTAATCTAAGTCCACTTTAAATGACACTGTTAAACTAAATTAAATTTCTCATAGACATAAGAGATAAATCATACTAAAGGGAAGGGAACTGCCTCAAATACACAGCCAACCCCACCCCTATTTGAGTCTGTAGATGGTAGAAAGATAATTAAATTACAATCTTCCAAAGAGTGTAACTGAGTTTCCCATAGTCTTCTGTGGTTGAGGAAATAGAGACCTGTCAGGATCACATCTGAGAAACAGGGAAAAATTAGAAGTGGACAATCTAGATATGAATTACTAAAACTGCAATTCAGACTTGACCCAGCTCAGTCTTTGATTGGATCATGTGATCAACCCTAACTGACTAAAAGAGGAAGGGTAAAAATTCATGGAGCTGTACACTTAAGATTTGCCTACTTTATTAGAAAAGAGGTATATGTATTCATACATAAAAGTATATATACATTTTATAAATTTTAGGAATATATACTTTGAGATCCTGTTATAAAACATCTTTTTTCACATTTGTATTATGACCCTATGTATGTATGTATATATGTTATGTATAATTTTTATTCAGGAGAAAATTATGTAAAACTAGTGTTATTTTTTGGGCTTTATGGACTGAACAATTTAGGATAACATCTATTTTCTCATCTAATTTAATATTATCAGGATACAAGATTGAACTGTCTTCTGTTAATATTATACTTAGGTCTAAGTAAAATATTCTAAGGCCACCAAAAAAGAGTTAAAAAGAAGTATAATTTAATATTATCAGGATACAAGATTGAACTGTCTTAGAGAACCAAATATTTTTTTCTCTATTTTCTATTTGGTCTAAAGTACTAAAATTTAGAAGACCAATTATATCTAATTCTTCAGAAATTTAAACGTGGATATTTTATTTAATAAAAACTAGTTAGGAAAGGTCATCTGGTGTTAAACTCACACTGACCAATCACAATAGTTTTATCTGAATTTATCTGTAAGATAGTACTTAATATGTAAATCATATATTTTAGGACTTGTTTTATGAATAACAAATCATTTGACTTTTATACTTATATATTGCTTAGAAAGAAAAGTTTCATATTATTTTTCCAGTTATCATGTAAGCTGTTTTAGTTATTAGATACCTATAAGAAATTAAATCTTAAAATATTTTCTGATTTATAAATAACTTTGAGGTTTAGTCACTTGCCCTATTTCATAAATAAACAATATTCAGCAAATAACATGACAGAGTAAGAAGTAGTGAATTGGTATATACAGAATGTTGAAAAGTAATATATATTTTTTTATAGGCAGAGCTTCTAGATGCTGCTGCTGGCGTTCACGTACGCTTCAGATTAGGTGGTGTAAGTATGGATAAATTCTTACTTGTAGTTTTTTTGTGTGACAGAGACAGAGAGAGTCAGAGAGAGGGACAGATAGGGACAGACAGACAGGAAGGGAGAGAGATGAGAAACATCAATTCTTCATTGCGGTTCCTTAGTTGTTCATTGATTGATTTCTCATATGCGCCTTGATCAGGGGGCTAGAGCAGACCGAGTGACCCCTTGCTCAAGCCAGCGACCTTGGGCTCAAACTGGTGAGCTTTGCTCAAACCCGATGAGCCCATGCTCCAGCTGGCGACCTCAGGGTCTCGAACCTGGGTCCTCTGTGTCTCAATCCAACACTCTATCTACTGTGCCACCACCTGGTCATGCTTATTTATATTTTTGAAGCACATTTATATGAACTTTAAAAGATGTAATCTTTTTAATGTAAAACATTTTGTAATTAGATTACTGTGATCCTTTGAACTCTTTTATCTACAGGTTAAATTTCCACCTGATATATACTATAAAATTTTTACTGAGAGACATATTGAAGATCTATGTGCTAATAGTCCTAGAGATTACACAAAACTTAGAGCAAAATATGCATCTCATATTAAAAGTGATAACCTTGAGGAAGAGGATCACAGTGGCTGGTATCGTCGTGTAGAGAACAATGGCTGGAGACCTGTTTCTGAGAGAGTAAGAAAAAAGAAATATTAATTATTTTGAACCTATATATTAATAAACCGATTTTTAAAAAATTAATTTTGAAATTACATTTAATAGCGAATCCTAATAATTTAGGTTATTAAAAAATTGCTTAAGGCCCTGGCCAGTTGGCTCAGTGGTAGAGCGTCGGCCTGGCGTGCGGGAGTCCCGGGTTCGATTCCCGGCCAGGGCACACAGGAGAAGCGCCCATCTGCTTCTCCACCCCTCCCCCTCTCCTTCCTCTCTGTCTCTCTCTTGCCCTCCCACAGCCAAGGCTCCATTGGAGCAGCATTTGCCGGGGCACTGAGGATGGCTTTGTGGCCTCTGCCTCAGGCGCTAGAATGGCCCTGGTTGCAACAGAGCAATGCCCCAGATGGGCAGAGCATCACCCCCTGGTGGGCATGCCGGGTGGATCCTGGTTGGGCGCATGTGGGAGTCTGACTACCTCCCCGTTTCTAACTTCAGAGAAATACAAATAAATAAATAAATAAATAAATTGCTTAAGTTAACTGTTGGGCAGATAAAATATATTCTCCTCACTTTGTTAAAGATGCTGCTGGCCACGTAGAAGCCTGTCGCCCAGGTGATAATATTAGTTGCCCTTCTTGCTTGGGATGGGTGTGATTATGTTAATATGTGTTGGGGGAGGGTTTTTGCGCCAAAAGGTTTTAAAAGGAAGAGAGATCATGTTATTCTGGGGGAAGAGTGATTACGTTCTAGGAGAAGCCCATGCTGTAGGAGAGCAGAGAAAGGCCACGTGGAGAGGCCAGGAGAAGCAGCCAAGATGATGGAGTGCTGAGGGAGAAGCCAGTTTGTGCAGAGAGAAGTTGATGGGGAACAGAGGTTAATAGGCTGGTGAGCTAGAAACCTTTGATTCTAGGAACCTCGGATAAGTCAATGGCTTTGGGAGCCCGGAATGGAAAGGGAAGTGTTTTCCCACTGTGTGTATTTCTTGCCTGCCGGGTGCAAGCTAGGATAAAGATGATGGCCCACCAGTTCTTGGCTCCATTGTTTCATTACCGTCTGTCCGAATCCTATACAAACCTGCACTGGCCAGGTGGCTGTGATGATGGCCATGGCTACTGGCTTTACATTAACTATTCTGGGATTACTAATAATACTTCAAGATACAGGAATACATCTCTTTTTTTCTTACACTTATTTATACTTTTAGTAATAAGCTTTGATTGAAATCATCTAGAGCAGTGGTTCTCAACCTGTGGGTCGTGACCCCAGCAGGGGTCGAACTACCAAAACACAGGGGTCGCCTAAAGCCATCGGAAATACATATTTTATTTTAAAATGTATTGTATAATAAATATGTATTTTCCAAGTGTCTTCATCAAATCCTCAATTTTTGGTAGACAGATTGTAGAACACTGTATATTGAATAGGCTAAGTATGAAAAGTGAAAATAACCAAGTTATGCAGTCATCCATTCAATGAACTTTATTGCATACCAACCATCTGTACCAAATGCTAGTAATACAATAGTAAATAAGAATAGTTGCTCTCCTCAAGTAACTTGACTTTAAGTTAGGGAAGCACTTAGTAAACAGGATAAAATCATTATAATACAGTAAATATGTGCTCTTTATATTTATAGACTGGCAGAGAAAAGCAAACTCTCCTTGTTATTTAATGTGTGTGTGGGGGAAATAAATCAGTAGTAGGAAAATAGACAATCAGTTAGGATCAAGTGTCATACAGGGGAAACCACAAAATCTCAGGACATAATGGTGAGACTTCTTTGTTCTTGGAGGCTGCCTTTACCCCTTGAGGATTAGAGTCTTCAAAAATCATCAGCACTGAGAGTAGGTCAGGTCTGTTCTTATGAGAAACTAAGACATACTTAGAATATGTCTATTCATTTATTCATTCAAATATTTAATTTTTTTTTTTTGGTATTTTTCCAAAGTTGGAAATGGGGAGGCAGTCAGACAGACTCCCGCATGCGCCCGACCGGGATCCACCCGGCATGCCCACCAGGGGGCAATGCTCTGCCCATCTTGGGGCTTCGCTCTGCCACAATCAGAGCCATTATAGCACCTGAGGCAGAGGCCACAGAGCCATCCTCAGCACCTGGGCAAACTTTGCTCCAATGGAGCCTTGGCTGCGGGAGGGGAAGAGAGAGACAGAAAGAAAGGAGAGGGGAGGGGTGGAGAAGCAGATGGGCACTTCTCCTGTGTGCCTTGGCTGGGAATCGAACCCGGGACTCCTGCACGCCAGGCCGACGCTCTACCATCAGATATTTATTAAGTACCTCAGTATACTCGTACTTTGTCAGTCTTTTTGTGGCATGTACCTCCAAAGGCTCAATGTGCTATTCACCTATCACTGAATTAGAAATACTTAAAAGGAGTCCTAGCCCTGGCCCTGGCTATACTTCAGTGGATAAAGTTTTGTCCCAGTGATCAAGGTCGTAGGTTCTATTCCCAGTCTGGTAACTTGATGCCTCCCTCTCCCTATATTCCGGCCTCTCAAGTCAATGGGAAAATAAAAGAGAAATACTTTAAAAGGATCTGCCTTATCCTTTATCTCTTGGCATAGTCCTTATCAATAATCGGATAACCTCACAATCAGTATTTCAATATTTTGCATATTAATTTTTTATTTCTCAATAGTTTTGGATGTCTGCTGAAGATGTAATTGTGGGAGACAAAAAAGAAAGCAAATTTCATTTCTCTAAACTAAAAAGAAGACAAGATATGGAAAAGAAGAGAAAAATTAAAAAAATAGAATGGATGAGGCAAATGTAAGTTAATAAAGACTAATGAAGTATATAGTATTATAAGTTTCTAAAATTTGTTCTATTACTATTAAAATAAGTATGTTATTTTTAAAAGAAAATGTAAGGTTACAGTTATATTTTTAAAAACACATAGAACGCAAACATTTAATAAATACCTACTATGTGTGAGACACAAGTAAGCTTCAGGAAGTGGGAAAAGACATGCTGTCTTGGGCCTCGAGGAAATCACATTCTGTTGGAACATCAGATATGAAAATAAGCATTTACTCTTATATAGTCAATACCTTTCATTTGGCTCTCCAGACCCACTCAACCCTTTCTTTCTGCTTTGAGAGACTGACTGTGTGGATTATACTAAAAGTCATTCTGGACCAATCTAACAAATGTTAAAAGCAAGTGTCAAAAAATCAAATTGTTTCCAATTTTACTTGACTGCATACCAGAATGTAACCCCCAAATATTTAAAGAAATACAAAAAACTCCAGTACCTAAAATAATATAAAATCCACAATGTCTACCATATAGTAATCATTACCAGGCATGCAAAGAAACAGGAAAATAGATCCCATGTGAGGAGATAAATTAATCAATAGCAGCAGACCCATCAAGAATATCTTTAAAAAATGAGTGTGAAAGAAAACCTTCAAACAAAAGCCAAGTTCTCATCACATAGACTAGCATAAGAAATGTTAAATGAAATTCAGTCAGAAGAAAATTATTCTGGATAGAAATCTGGATCCTTACAAGAATGAAGAATACCAAAAATGGCAACTATGTAAGTAAATATAAAGCACTTTTCTTCTTAAAAATTAAATATTCTTTTTCTTTTTTCTACCCCTACCCTCATGTGTTCATTTCCACTTTACCTTCCTGTTGGGCAGATAAAATGTATTATGCTCACTTTGTTAAAGATGGCTCCGCTGCCCACGTGAGGCCGTCGCCCAGGTGATATTAATGTGTGTTGAGAATCCTTGTAGCCTGGGGTTTGGTTTTGGGATTAAGCCTTTCCCACCCTTTTTGATGTGGGGTGGTACAATCCAATCATGCCTCAGAGAAGTGACTTTGTATTAGAGACTTCCCTATTTTGTATATTGGATTAGAGGTTGTGAAGCTACAATATAAAATGGGGCAGAACAGAGTTTGCTCTCTTGGTTCCTGGGATGATTAGAGGAGAGAGCAGAGCAGAGAGCGGAAGGAGGCCACGTGGAAGAGGCCAGGAGAAGCAGCCAAGATGGCGGAGTATTGAGTGAGAGGCCAGTTTGTGCAGTTTGATGCTGGAGAAGGAAGGAGATGGGGAACAGAGGTGAATAAGGCTGGTGAGCTAGAAACCTTTGATTCTAGGAAACTCGGATAAGTCAGTGGCTTTGTGAGCACTGAATGTGAGTGGGTTTTGGAGCCCAGTGTGTATTTTTTACTTGCCTGCCGGGTGCAAGCTAGAATTAAAAATGATGGCCCACCAGTTTGTGGCTCTGTTGTTTCTTTACCGACTGTCCGAATCCAATGCGAACCTGCATGGGCTGGGCTGCTGTGATAGTGGCCCTGGCCTTGGCTGCTGGCTTTACACTTCCCAAACTGGTAACCATAGTAATATTTCTTGTGAATCTTTCCATGGACTTTATTTTTATTTTATTTTTTCAATAATTATTCAAGGAACATTTTTAAAAGTAATGAACTAACTACTAAACTATACACTTTAAAATAGTTAAGTTGATAAATGTTGTTAAATGTTTTTACTACATTTAACACATATTAAAAAGATAGACATTAAAAGTTTTATTGTACCTGTGGTGGCGCAGTGGATAACGCATTGACCTGGAAATGCTGAGGTCGCCGGTTCAAAACCCTGGGCTTGCCTGGTCAAGGCACATATGGGAGTTGATGCTTCCAGCTCCTCCCGCCTTCTCTCTCTCTCTCTCCCTCTCTCTCTCCTCTTTAAAAATGAATAAAGAAAAAAAGAAAAAAAAAGTTTTATTGTAAAGGAATAAGTTAATATTGATATTGCAAATCAGGTTCTACTTAAATTCTTGATTCCACTATTGTACTCTTCTTCTTTCATATTGAAAATCTTCATGAATCTAATGAACACAATAAACTAAGGAAGAAAATAGAAACAGAGGCAGGCTCACAAGGAACAGAAGAACAGCTGTCAGAGGGAAGGGGGAAGAGGAGATGGGATCAGAGAAGATGAAGAGATTATTAGCCAAATTATATATACATAACACAGAGCTACAGACAACAGGGTAGCCGGTCCCAGAGGGAAGGGAGGATGAAGATAAGGGGCAGGGTCAAGGGAGGTGAGTGGGTTTGGAAAGAGACTTTGCATGGGGCGGGGGGGGGGGGAGGATGTGGTGGGTAGAGGGTGTTATATTGAGTGGGACACTTGAAACCATGTCAACACAGTAAATTAAAAATAAAACTAAATAACTGTTACAAATGTCTGTGTCTTTTTAAACAAGATGAAGTATGAAAAGTACCCAATGCAAAAAAAGATGTCAAGTCCCTCTTTCCTGTATTGTTTCCTCTTTGTCTTTTCTTCCCTTTTTCTGTTTGTCTTTAGCCCTGTGGCCTTCCAAAAGTTACTCAATTGTTCCAGGATTTCCTAATCTACAAAACAAGTGGGCTAGATATTTGCTCTCCAAGATCCTTTGATTGTATCATTTTATGATTAAGTGATATAATAACTGTTTTTATTTGTATTATAAAAATTCAACTTGTAGAGAAGTATTCATGAAGTGAGGTTTCTCTGGTTAATGTGGTTAAGTTGCTTTGTTTTTTCCAAAAGATCCCATCACACAGAACTTGGTTTAGAGGTATTTGAGTTAAATAGGATAAAAACTTAGTTTATATTTAAATAGAATTACAACAACAATTTATATTAATTGTGTCTACTAGTAATCACCTGTTCCAAAGGATTTGTCTTTCTTCCTTCCCTCTGTTTAGATACTACGCAGGAAACCTGGAGGCTAGGTCAACAAAGTATGAAACTCTCAATTTAATTCACACAGCAACCAAAGGGCTAATAAGAGCTATTGAAGATGGTGGAATAGATTCTGTGATGGAATGGGAAGTGGATGAAGTGTTGAACTGGACAAATACACTGAACTTTGACGAGTAAGTACATGTTGCTTTTCTTTGGGAACAAGGGCAGGCCTCATATTTTTCTAATATTTCCCACTCTCATGTTGAATCTAGGGGTCACTAATATAAGCTTCCCCTTAAAAAAGTGTTTATTACTTGTCTAGAAAAAAAGAAATGAGAAATATATAAAAGGGATGATCTAAAAGTAGAAAAAAATTAGACAGGTCTTATTTATTGTCAGGGGTGTGTGTGTGTGTGTGTGTGTGTGTGTAAGAGAGAGACAGAGACAGACAGACAGACAGGAAGGGAGAGAGATGAGAAGCCTTACCCTACAGTTGCAGCACTTCCTGAAACAAAAACTTTAGGAACACAAACTTAACAAGAGTAATTCAGTAGAATAAATGAATATTTGAAAAATCATTTTTTACACAATTCTAATCCTCATACTTTTTCTGCTAGCCCCCTTTCAGCACCTGTTACCTGATTTCTTGGGTGCGGTTGGAAGAAAGGAGGCTTGGGAAAGGGGACGTGGAGCCCAAAATGAAATGGAATGAATCACAGCAAACCTGCCTGTTGGAGCATTCCCTCATCTTCATAGCTCAGCAGACCTTGTCCTTCCCCTGTTCCACCTCTTCTCAGACCGCCCTGGGCTCCCTCTTCCAGCCTCTGTCTGGGGAACGGGGCGGCAGCTGCAGGCGCCCGCTTCAGAATGACCTCTCACGTTTACTGCACACAGCAGACAGCACTCTTGCTCTATTTAGATCATAAATCACGTTTTAAATGTCTGTTAAGTCAGAGACAGTAGATCTGGCAATCCAGAACCAAGGAGAAAGTTTGTCATTGTTTTTCCCCTCAGAGTTTTCTGTCCATACTTTTAATTTAGAAGATGACATTTTAGTAGGCATTCAACTGAGGACATGATCTCAAAGGAACAGAAGAAGATGGGATGGAGCGGTGTGCTGAGGGCGCTGAAGGCAACGTGCTAGATGTCGGGCACTGTTTTTATATCTGCTCCAACTCTGTTCTAGAGGTTGTCTTGGGTGTCTGAGAGCTACTTGGAAGTGGGAAGTCATGAGAATGAAACAGTTGGTCTAGTGAATTTGTTGCCATTAATCTAAGATTTCATAGAGTAAGTGGGATTGTAGAAATAGCCTAGGCATGTACTAATACTCAATTTGTTACTAATAAACCAATTTAATTAAATTAATGTCTATATCATGAATTTAGGTATATTGCCAACTGGAAGGAAATGGCTACAAGCGACTCTTCAGCTAACTTCAAAGGTAGTTGATTCTTAACAATACTTTATGGGGAAACTCTTGTGAGCGAAAATGATATTACACCTCTCTTAGCACCTAATATCTCAGCCTCCTGCACAGTATATAGACATAGGGGAATTTGCCAAGTCATTCTTACCCTTTATTTTTTAGTGAGAGAGAAAGGGACAGGCAGGAAGGGACAGAGTTAAGAAGCATCAACTCAGTTACAGTACCTGAGTTGTTCACAGATTGCTTCTCATTTGTGCCTTGACTGGGGGCTTCAGCCAAGCCAGTGACCACAGGGTCATGTCTATGATCCCACGCTCAAGCTGGCGAGCCTGCACTCAAGCCAGATGAGCCCGCGATCAAGCTGGCAATCTTGGGGTTTTGAACCTGGGTCTTCAGTGTCCCAGGCTGATGCTCTATCCACTGCACCACCACCTGGTCAGGCATCTTTATAGGTAAAACTATTATTTTAGAATAGAAGGAAATTTTTTATTTTATATAGGGTTGGATATTTTAATGAATCATTTTTTTTAAGTTGCATATCTCATGAATTCAATAGTAATTTTCATGAGCACACTTCACTTGGCTAAAAAAATGCCTCAAAATGTTAGAAATATTTTTAGGTACTAGGCCACTCTTGTCCCTCCAGTGGTCCACAATACTGAGAACTTAAAAGTGATAGCTTGTTGAAGAAGCTGATCATCATACCCCATAGCACCAGTTCTGATGGCCAAAGTCTCAATATGGCTCTGGTGTAATCTGAGTAGATGAGTTCTGTCCTGCTGTCAGGACTTTGTTTCCCGCAAAACATAAAGCAGAGGTTATAGCTGTGGAGTATAGATTCTGACTGCCTGCTTTTCATTTTGGGTTCTACTGTTTACTGGCTGTGTGATCTTGGCAAGTGACTCAGTTTCCTCCTTTGTGAAATGAGAATAACAAGAGCACCAAGCTCATAGGTGTTGTGAAGCACTAAGGGGTAAAATGTGTGAAGGGCTTAGATGAGTGCCTGGTACAGAACTCTCACTCCATAAATGTTAGTGATCATTAGCCTTAACCTGGTCCCCTTATGTCCAGCTCACTGCCACCACCAGCTGCCGTCGCCCCTCGGCAGGAGTCTGCGACAGCCTCCGGACTGATCCTCCTCCAGGCCATTCCCGACACAACAGAGTGACCTTCTGCAAATTTAAGTCAACGCAAATAAAACACAAACTCTTTCTTAGCAATTGCAATGTGGAAGTGTTATCTTAACGTGCTTTGTAATATAAGTCACTGGATCTTCAGACCAACCCAACGAGCCAGGTTCTGTTACCTGTATTTTACAATGAGCAAGCAAAGAGATGAGTTACTGCTCCAGTTCTCGAAGGAAGTTCTCTGCCGTTGTGCCTGGAATGAAACCCTGGCTCTGCGGGAGCTTTCTGGCTCTGGTGTAGCTTTCCACCCTTCTCATATCCCTCTCTCCTCACTCACAACCCCACCATCACGGGCCGCTTGCCTGGCCCTCGAACATTGTCGTTTCCACTCCGGGGCTTAATGGAGTTGATGGCCTTCTTCTTGTACAGAACAGTTTTAGGTAACTATCTGCCTTGAGGGCGGGGCGTTGTCTGTTCCGTTCGCTACTGAACCCCCAATGTGTGGCACATAGTTTTCAGTGGCACATAAAGAACATAAAGGAATGACAAGTATAAAAATGGAAGCATAGAATATAAAATACTGAGGTAAAAGAGATTACAGGCTTACCTTGGAGATATGGCGGGTTCAGTTCCAGACCATATCAATAAAGGCAAGTATTGTAATAAAGCTAATCATAATCTTTTTGCTGGTGGAGGGGCTTGTGTTCCATTTGTAAAAAAAAAAAAAAAAGCAACATCTATGAAGTGCAATAAGTTGGAGCACAATAAAACGAGGTCTGCCTGTACTGCAAAAAGAGAGAAAGATACTCTGGTGACTGCAAGACCACAGGGCAAGTGGAAACGATTTTAGGTAGCAGAGTGTGCACTACAGCTGAAGTCTGGAAGGGGACGCAGGGACGGCGCGGGCACTGCAGAAAAGCACGTGTGCCACCTCTTCAGAAGCACAAGGAAATCTAAGCCAGAGATCTGAAAATTCTAGCTCTAGAGAAAGAAAAGGCTTCTAATCATTTGTGAATAAAAACTGTTAACTAATAGTTAATTATGGAGCACCAACTAAATGCTAAGTTCTTTACATGCACCATTACATTTAATTCTGACAAAAAAAAATGAGAATGAGGTGTGTGCTATTCTTATCCCCATTTTATAGATGAGGACACTGAGACTTAGAGGTTAAGTAGGGTCCCAAATTACACAGCTAATTAGGGATAGGTCAAGCATCAAGTCCTGCAGAGCCTTTTGTGGAAATGGACAACAAAATATGGTAGTGGAAAGGAGGGTGAAATCGGAAACTGGGGACATTTATGGCTCAGTTAAATAGATATAAAGATAGTTGCTCTAAGAGTGGTGAAAGGAGTGTGGATTAGACCTGAACCGGGCACACTAAGCAAGCATATACCTGATTACATCTGGCATGTTTCTAAACATTTGTCTTTCCTCTCTAGGTTTCAACTTTGAACAAGGACAGAAAAGAACATATAACCGTGAAGCTATATCAGAGAACACGAGAATACCAGAAAACACTTTATATGAAAACATTTATGGAGAACCAAATTTTACTAGACTAACACCTGATTCCACTTATGGAATATAAATATAAAGTAATCTTTTAAGAGCTATAGCCCTTCAAACCCTGTTTCCATCAGTTACCATCAAGAGATAGTTTATTCTGCCTAGAGTGACATATATTCTTGGCACAGAATCTACCCAATTAAGTAAAAAAGATTAAACAAATAGAACATTGCGCTGAATACAGTGGTCATAAAAAAATGTAGAAGTTATTCCTGGTATTCTGAGAAACTGTAATATTCTAAGAATCACACTTAAATAAAGATATTATACTTAGGTGTAAAAAAATTTTCAGCTTGTTTTTCTCTTGTTTTTTTTGAAGCTTATTTGAGTATTCCTATCAGGCAGAACTCCTTTTTCATATAAAAAAAGGGGGGGGGGGAGTACCAGCTGAGCTGCGACCCCTTGCTCAAGCTGGCGATTTTCAGCTCAAGCCAGCAACCATGGGTTCATGTCTAGGATCTCATGCTCAAGCCAGCAACTCCATGCTCAAGCTGGTTGAGCCTGTGCTCAAGCCGGTGACCTCGGGGTCCTGAACCTGGATCCTCAGTGTCCCAAGTTGATGCTCTATTCACTGTGCCACCACCTGGATATGTCATTTCATGCCTTGAGTTTGAGAGGTTTACGAAATTTACTTGTTCATGTTGTTTAACACTGCAGTAATTTAAAACAAATCTACAACCAGCTTACTGATTACCTTTTTCTTTCTTCAAATACCTCCAGCACTGACAATGTGAATACCTAAAACAATTGTTTAAGAAATAAACATTAAATTTAGTAGTATTGCCTGACTAGGCGGTGTTGCAATGGATAGAGTGTTAGCCTGGGACACTGAGGAACCAGGTCCAAAGTCCTGAGGATGCTGGCTTGAGCATGGGATCATAGACATGCCCCCATGGTCACTGGCTTGAATCCAAAACTCGCTGGCTTGAAGCCCAAGGTTGCTGGCTTGAGCCCAAGGTCACTGGCTTGAGCAAAGGGTCACACTGGCTCAGCAGGATATCCCTGGTCAAGGCACATATGAGAAAGCAATCAATAAACAAGGTGCTGCAACAAAGAATTGATGCTTCTCATCTCTCTTCCTTCCTGTCTGTCCCAATCTGTCCCTCTCTCTGTCACAGACACACACACACAAGTAATAATGTCCATACTATCTAAGACAATCTATGGATTCAATAATTCCTATTAAAATACCAATGGCATAACTCACATAACTAGAATATTTAAAAAATTTATATGAAACCACAAAAGACCCAAACAGCCTCAGCAATCTTGAAAAGAAGAACAAAGTTGAAGGTATCATGCTACCTGACATCAAGCTATACAAGTCCATAGTAATCAAAGCAGCATGGTACTGGCATAAAAACAGGCATACAGATCAATAAAACAGAATGGCGAGCCCAGAAAGAAATCCACGCCTATATAGTCAATTAATATTTCATAAAGGAGACAAGAACATAAAATGGGGTAAAGATAGTCTATTCAATAAATGGTATTGGGAAAATTGGACAGATACATGCAAAAAAAAATCAAACTAGACCACCTCCTCACACCATACACAGGAAAACTCAAAATGGATTAAAGGCTTAAATGTAAGTTGTGGAACCATGAAAATCCTAGAAGAAAACATAGGCAGTAAAATCCTGGACACATCTCGTAGCAGTATTTTTTTCTGATATATCTCCTTGGGCAAGAAAAACAAATGAAAAAATAAACAAATGGGACTACACCAAACTAAAAAGCTTTAGCACAGCAAAAGAAACCAACAAAATGAAAAGGCAACCCACTGAATGGGAGAACATATTCACCAATGATACATCTGGCAAGGGGTTAATTTCCAAAATTTATAAAGAACGTCTACAACTCAACGCCAAGGAAAGGAACAATCCAATTAAAAAAACGGGCAAAGTACCTGAATAGATATTTCTCCAAAGAGGACATACAGACGGCCCCAAAACACGTAAAAAGATGCTCAATGTCACTAATCATCAGAGAAATGCAGATTAAAACCACAAAAACATATCACTTCACCCTGCCAGAATGGCGATTGTCAACAAATCAACAAACAAGTGTTGGCAAAGATGTGGAGAAATGGGAACTCTTGCGCACTGCTGGTAGGAATGCAGACTGGTGCAGCCACTGTGGAAAACAGTATGGAGTTACATAAAAAAATTTAAAATGGAACTGACTTATGATTTACCAATTCCGCTTCTGAGAATTTATCCTAAGAAACCCAAAACACTAATTTGAAAGACTATATGCACCCTTATTTCATTGCATGGGGTAATTAAGTAAAACTCCCAGAGTATTTAGACTGAGATGCAGCATACCAGGCTGGCTCTGTGTAGCAGGCTTCCCAGTTCACACTGCATTTTAAGTTGCCTGTCTGAACCAGACTGAGCTCCACAGGGCTGACCAGGCCTGCTTCGTTCACTGCTTTTTCTCCCAGACTAGTACCATGCCTGGCACACAGAACACTCAAAGACTAGAATAACACGAATGAGTCTTAGCATACATTTTGTTTTAGAATTATTTATTAAAAAACAGGTAACACTAAAGAGATACATTCAATAGTACTAAAATAAACATATATAAAATAATTTCATTAAAATACTTGAAATGGTACATATCTTTATATATTTCAAGCCAGTATAGTATACTAGCTTTCTATACTTTAAAAAGACACCCTTACTTAAATCTTTAATAAGTCTGAAGTTTTTCCTCTTTGTTTTTGCCTTAGATCATAAATTTTTAGCATATCTAAGTATATATATTTTAAGTATATTCTATAATGACGTGGATTTATATACCTGATTAGGGAGATACTCTGGGGTGGTATGACTAGCACAGAGAATGGTGGGACACAACTGGTCAGACTATAATTTATTAACTTTTCTAGTAGCTTCTCTTCTTGGTTTCCAATGACTTTATGAGCAACTAACTGGTAAAGCCTGGATTCTTTCCTTTATACTTGAAGGCTTTTCAAGTTAGGGACTGTCCATAAACTTGTTTGTTCAATTTACTATATTATAACCTTAATATATTTACCTTATTTCTCCACATCTCACTTTCTCCAGGTATAAATTGGGTTAATGTCACTGATCTTACAAGAGAGGCTGAATATAATGTATGTCAGGTGCTCAGCATACAAAAAATAGTCTATAATTAATATTTAGAAACCTAACTACTACTCATTCCATCCTATTCATTTCCAGACAGTGGTCCAGCTTGTCAAAATCTTTTAAAATTCTAATGTTATTACCTGTAAATTAGCTATTCTCCTAGGTTTGTTATCTGCAAATTCGGTAAACTTTCAAACCGTTAATGAGAATACTGTATTTGAATAAAACAGGAGCCGTATGGCACAACATTCAAGGATGAAGAGTGGGTTCCTGATGTTATTCAAAGCTCTCTGGATACATCAAGTAGCAAGAATTTGTTACAAATTTATTTACCTATATTATCATCTAATTGGTCATTTCTTACTCATCTAGGAAGATTTCAAGGTTTTTTTAAAGACATTTTCAGTTTATTACATTCCTTGATTTACCAATATTTGGTATATATTTGTAGTTTTATTACTAATAAAGGCAGCCTACAAGAAAAAGATACAAGATAAGTTTATAATTTGAAATGCAAAATTATTTTAAGAACAGTTCTCTAGAAACCAGACTAAGAAATTTATAGTCCACACATTTCTGGAGATTGCTTTTGGAGGGAGAGATGGGCGGGAGAGCAGATGTGAGTGAGTGCTTCCCATTGGCAACAGACGGAAATACTGACCCTTCCAAGGAAAAACTGTTTACATAAAGTGGTTACCTACACAAGTAAGAGGAAAGTTCAACCATCCATTTCTTAATCTCTGCAGCAGAGGCGAACATTCTCCTAAGGATGGTGAAGGAATTACATTCACCAGTAGACAAGTCAGTAGTTTTACTTGTTTACCTGATGACAGAATGGGGACAGAAAAGTGTTCTATTTCTAGCTAGTTATCAAATTTGACACCTAAACCCTTCCTTTCCAACAAAACACAAACACTGGATGGGATGTAAGAAACAATCTATTAATGCATAGCAGACGTCCTGAGAAAGCCCGGGGAAACCCCAGGGCCAATAGCAATGGAACTAGAACTGGAGGTGAAGTGGGAGCTGGCCTTCAGCTGCCCTGGCAGTGTGCCAATTCCATTCACCTATGGGTTTCAGCTTTAACTTCTACAAGGGAACGGATGAAACCTTGGACTTGCAAAGGGCAGTGCGTAGGAATTAAATGCATCTCCGCTCAGCCCACCATAAAGGTGGGACACGGAGGACAACACCCTCAGTGAGAGGGGAGTCAAGAAACCATGCTCCCCACTAGCACGGGAAGATAAGGAGGAAAAGTGTCTTCGCCCAAGAGTCTTCTCAGTAATTTACATTACTCTTGAGGTCCGGAAACCCTAAAGCCAAAAAAATTATAATAATAGTGGTCCTCTGTTAGTCATAGCCTTGGGAGTATGATGGGAGATACAAAACTTATCTGGAAAGAATTATTCTTAACACAGGTCACTCAAGATTCCCACAGAGAAAGCCCTGCTGAAAATAGTCCACCTTTTAAATTACAAAATACATGGGTAACAGTCTACCAAATATAAGCATCAACACATATAACAACAGGAACTTGATTTAATAGAGCTATTAGAGTATAAAATAGGGATGTTTAAAGGGATTATTGACATAAAAGGAACTGAAAAGTTAAATAAAACTAGACATCATGAAACAAAAGAGAGATCTGAAGAATGTTACATAGCTAGAAATTAAAAGCAATTTTTGAAAGAAGAAACCCAATGAATAATTTTAAAAGATTATACAAACACTGACAAGATAATTCATGAACTAGAAGACAGATATGAAGGCATCACCAAAAAAGTAATGAAAAACATAGAAGGGCTTAAATGATAAAGGGAATAGAATGAGTAGGTCCAATATACATTTAAACAAATAGTAATTACACTAACTGTGCCTTTGAAATTTGTTCTCCATAACAACTTTTTTATTTAGTAACACTGGGTAATCTTGCTACTGAAAATCTCAAAATATTTCTTAAATGGTAGTTTGTTTACAACACTGTTTCTTACTTTTAAGGTAGTAATACCATAATATATAGATGATCACAATTGAGAGGTTTTTTCCTACTTTCTATATATTAATATCAAATAATTTTCACTCATATATAATATCTGGGAAACAAATTTTAGTTAAAAGCCACCTCAAAACCAGCAGTGCATGTGTTCAAATTCATACTAACGGAAAAACTGTCAGTGATGTCCCCGCATTCCTGCTGCTTTCATTTTCCACTAAAGCTTAAGTCAGTGATTCTAACAAAAATGATACAAATATGCACTTGAGAAGAAAAAAATAAATGTTCAGCCTAGAAGTAGAGCATGAATGACAACTATTTCTACAGCATGCAAGAGATGTTCCTTGAGTCTATCAAAGCATCTTCAGGTGACCTGAAGCAAGTAGTAAGCATTTAAAAAAACAACAGGAAGTAGTTTGCTTAATTAAATATTAATACCATCCATTCAAAATATGTGGGTGGGTTAAAAACAAAGGCTAAAATATAATTTCTGAAGGTTGAATTCCAGGGTAATTCATATGCTGACTATCACACCCAAGCTTTCCATCCCGGGAAAAGTCGGCTGAGGTTTTTGGGGTCCATGGCCTGTTGAATGAGCAAATTCACTTGTCCACCCACACTGAGCACAGTTCCTTCTTCCACTCCTTTTAGTTTCTCTTGTAGTCTCATCAAGACGCGTTCAGCCACTTTATAGACAGTCTGGTCTGTTTCACTAATGACAAAAACACAAAAGTATATATTAACAAGATGGGACATTTCAAGGGCCTTGGTAATAGGAAAATCTGAACAACTGACAATACTAAAATACTGCTCACTTGATATTCTGTTTACATTCTTGGTCATCTGCATTCAGAGTGGACTGGAGCTCAGTTTCATCTTCCAGCCTGTGCTGTAAATTTAAAGCTTTCAAAGGGGTCATGGTCCAGTCAAAGAGAGGATCGTACAGCAGGACCTAGATAGAGAAAACACACGTATTAGAAGAGCAAGGTTCCTGACCAGGTGGTGGCGCAGTGGACAGTGTTGGACTAGGACGCAGAGGACCCAGGTTTGAAACCCCAAGGTCGCTGGCTTGGCTTGAGCGCAGGCTCATCACACTGAGCACAGGGTCGCTGATTTGAGCGTGGGATCATATACATGACCCCAAGGTTGCTGGCTTCAGCAAGGGGTCACTTGCTCTGCTGCACATATGAGAAAACAATCAATGAACAATTAAGGTGTTGCAATGAATAACTGATGCTTCTCATCTCTCTACCTTCCTGTCTGTCTGTCCCTATCTGTCCCTCTCTCTGTCTTTCTCTCGGTCACATACAAACACACACACAAAAGAAGAACGATGTGCATTTTGATGATGTACTTAGAAACAGTAGAACCAGCAAGTGTTAACTCAGGATGCAGCTGGTGAAGGAGCCCTCAAATCAACTCAGGCATAAAAATCCTGAAATACTGGGGAATATGTTATACTCCTCTGCATCTTAAGTCAATTTGAAAAGCTGGACTTTTTGTCTTAAATATAAAAAGGCAAGATAATTTTATTTTAGATTTTAATTTCTACATTATGGAGGCATCCGGGTTATCATTCACTCTTGCTGTAGAATCAATGGCAAACTGTAATAAATGACACGTATGAACATAATTTGAAATGTAAATAAAAAGGGAAAGCATACTTAGTCAGCCCTGGGAAGAGCATAACTTTGTATTTAAGTTATCAATACACTGTTGGGGTCCATTTCAGCATCCCCCTTGTAGCAAAAACCTGTATTGCCACCAGCACTCCGAAAATCTATGAAGAGGCCTTTGGTTCATAGAGGTGGACACAGGACCACCATAACAGACTGCTAACTTCACTCTACACGGGATACAGCCCACCCTCGCTGATTATAAGCTTAATGGTAATGCCAGTGAATTAAAGACAGTGATTCTCAACCCTGGCTGCACAGTAGGAGAGCTTTTGAAAAATACAAATGTTCCTGCATTAACATTTTCTAAAAGCAGTATGGGGGATACTGAAGTCCAACCCAGTCCAGCACCACCAGGTTAAAGGAACAAAAAGCTAAACCATGTAAGTGAGGCTTGCCTATGCTCTGCTTCCCTTGCTTCCCCGAGGAGGAGAGATTCCTCATCTCTTGCTGCACACACCCTCGACCAGGGTGGTGACTGGCTGCCTCAGGGACACAGTTCTAGCTGGGTACAGCGAAGGTCGTAAGCACTGGAAATGTGCTTGACCTCTTTCCCTTTCGGCCCTGTTTAACATGAGGCAGTGAGCCCGACAAAGTGTGCATGCTCGGCTGGTCCTGCCCCCATCTGTGCTGTCCCCAGGTTGTCAGCAGCAGCAAACCAGTTGGCCCCCAATCCTCTACTAACAGTACTGACTCTGATCTCCATCTGTCTGACTAAATGGTTCTGAATCTGGGCAGGGGAAAAGGAGATAAGTTAAAGATTTCTCTCAATCCTATAAGGAAGTCTATTCTGAAAACAATACCAAACAAGATATTTAGGATGCAGAAGTGCTAATTTATGTACTAAAGACTAGAGATTGCCCTGGCCGGGTTGGCTCAGCGGTAGATCGTCGGCCTAGCGTGCGGAGGACCCGGGTTCGATTCCCGGCCAGGGCACACAGGAGAAGCGCCCATTTGCTTCTCCACCCCTCCGCCGCGCTTTCCTCTCTGTCTCTCTCTTCCCCTCCCGCAGCCAAGGCTCCATTGGAGCAAAGATGGCCCGGGTGCTGGGGATGGCTCTGTGGCCTCTGCCCCAGGCGCTACAGTGGCTCTGGTCGCAACATGGCGACGCCCAGGATGGGCAGAGCATCGCCCCCTGGTGGGCAGAGCGTCGCCCCTGGTGGGCGTGCCGGGTGGATCCCGGTCGGGCGCATGCGGGAGTCTGTCTGACTGTCTCTCCCTGTTTCCAGCTTCAGAAAAATGAAAAAAGAAAAAAAAAAAAAAGAAAAAAGACTAGAGATTACTTATTATGCTATACCACTGTAAGAAATTTGAGGGAACTGGAGGCATTCTAAACCACTATTGACCAATGAATGCAACCCCTCCCCTCCTGCTACCTGACATCATTCTACCACGTTAGAATGAAGCACAATCCTCAAATCAGTTATTTACTAACAGATACAGTCTATCAGATAGAGAAATAAAGATTTCCTTATAATATACTTTACCTCTACAATGGTTAACAGGGTTTCCTGAGAATTTCTCATAACCTCCATGGTTTTCTCACAGCATCTACAAACACATTATAAATGCAGATTTTGTTACACACCAATGTTTTTGACATCTATCTATCTATTAATAATTTCCAAATTAATATATCAAAGAACATAGTACTTGGCGGAGTGAGTTTTCAGTAAATGTTTCTAAAATGAATATAAATGTATGTCTAAATGGAACAGACTAGAGAACCCAGAAATAAAGCCATACTTATATAAGATCAATTAATCCATGACAAAAGAGGCAAGAATACACAATGGGGAAAAGATAGCCTCTTCAATAAATAGTATTGGAAAAGCTAGACAGACACATGCAAAAAGATAAAACTAGACAACTTTCTCATACCATACACAAAAATAAATTCAAAATGGATTCAAGACTTAAATGTAAGACTTAAAAACCATAAAACTCATAGAAGAAAACATAGGCAGTAAACTCTTTGACATGGATCTTATTTAGCAATATTTATTTTTGGATAGGTCTTTCAAGGGAACAGCAACAAAAGCAATATTGAACTAAAGAGCTTTTACACAGCATGGGAAATCATCAACAAAAAAAGGACAACCAACTAATTATATATTTGATAATATTCAAAATACATAAACCATTCAAAACAAATAATCCAATTTAAAAATGGGCAGAGGACCTGAATCGACATTTCTCCAAATAAGACATACAGGTTTATTAATTGTTCATATGAAAAATAATACAATTAATAATAACTTAACAATAAACTGTGTTTCTCAGACAACAATAAAGCCACTTTTGCCCTACCCTATACAGATGGCCAACAAACATGAAAAGATGTTCAACATCACTAATCAGGAAAATGAAAATCAAAACCACAATGAGATACCACCTCACACCTGTCAGAATGGCTATTATCAAAAAGTCAACAAACAAGCATTAGCAAGGGGGTCAAGAAAAAGGAACCTTCATGCACTACTGGTGGGATTGTAAATTGGTGCAGTGACTATAAAAAACGTGGAGGTGCCTCAAAAACTTAAAAATGAAACTACCATACAACTCAGCAATTGTACTTCTGAGTAGTTATCTAAATAAAATGAAAACACTAATTCAAAAAGATATATGCCCCTATGTTCAGTGCAGCATTTATAATAGCCAATATATGGAAGTAACCTTGGTGCCCATCAACAGATGAATGGATAAAGATGTTTCACGCGCATGTGCACACACACAGAGGAATATTACTCAGCGATTAAAAGAATGAAATCTTACAATTTGGAACAATGCAAATAAAATATATCTGGATCACTGTCATACCATATATAAAAATAAACTCAGAATGGATTAAAAGACTTAAATGTAAGACCTAAAATCACAAAACTAGAAGGAAATAGGCAGTGAACTGACAGCAGTCCTGAGTCTCCCCCAGCAACAGTGACAAAAGCTGTTAGACCGAGAGGGTTTTATACTAGTGAAATAAGTCAGACAAAGAAAGAAAAATACCCTAAGATTTCACTTACGTGTGGAATATAAAAAACAAAATCAGCACAATAAATCAAACAGACTCAGACACAGAGAACAGACTGATGACTGCCAGAGGGGAGAGGTACAAAGAGGGACGAAAAGGCAAAAAGGAGTAAGAGATACAAACTTTCAGTTGCCACATAAATAAGCAGCACAGGGATGCAATAACAGCAAAGGGAATATGGTCAATAATATGGTAGTAATTTTGCATGGTGACCTATGGCTACTAGATTTATCACATAGTAAAGGACATAAATGTGGAATCCTTACGTTGTACACCTGAAACTAATAAAATATGGTATGTCAACTGTACTCCAATAAAAATATATATGTGACTATAAGAATAATACAAAACTGTAACATTTCTTTCAGTCATTAATTTTTATGGTCGTTATTAGTTTACTTTGACTACAATCTGCCCCATTGCTGGGAAAACTACAGGCAACTGCACATTTTTTTGATCAGGCACTGAACTGGGTCATAAGCTCCTTTGGGACAATTTATATGCCCAACAGGAGGTCCCAACCTTTTTTGGGACCACGGACTGGTTTAATGTCAGAAAATATTTTCACAGACCAGTCTTTAGTGTGGGATGAATAAATGTATCACGTGACCGAGACAAGCGTCAAGAGTGAGTTTTAGACGGATGTAACAGAGGGAATCTGGTCATTTTAAAAAAATAAAACATCGTTCGGACTTAAATATAAATAAAACGGAAATAATGTAAGTTATTTATTCTTTCTCTGTGGACCAGTACCAAATGGTCCATGGACCGGTACCGGTTCACAGCCCGGGGGTTGGGGACCACTGCGCTAGAACACAGGCTTAAATTAAAGGTAAAGGCGACTGCCTCCAGGGCAGTTTAGGAAGGAGAGTATGTATGATAAACTGGTGAGGCTCCAGGCAACCTGAAAGAAGGGAAATTATTACTATTTCCGCCCAGGGTCTTTCCTTAGTACTGACAAAGCACTAGGATGTAATTCTAGCAATTAATTCTATACTCCAAATAATTTTGACACTAAAAACCATCACTTACCTTCTGAAGACACCTTCAACACCAGTAATGCCCATCCCATCCACAATATCTCTGGTGAGTCTAAAAGGAACCGTTTCAGGAGTAGGAAGGATTTTACCTTGTTCAAAAGCAACTCCTAAGTAAAAAATACAGTGAGGTTAGGAGGTTCCATGCTAATTGACTTTCCTCCCAACTGCCATATGAACACTAGAGGCACCAAATTCTGTCACTACATCCCTCAGCACATACTACAACACACAGGAATTTATTCTCTTTCTGCTCTGCCTGGCTTCCTCATCTCCACCACTGTTTAGGAGGTCCATTTAAAATATAAAAAACAAAAAACATTAACTACCTCTTGACATAATTAAAGAAATTTAGATTAAAAGGTTAATTTTAAAAATGAAGTAGTTACAGGTAGAATTTAAAATGCAGAGGATATATGTATCAACTATAAAAATCCTTGCCTTTTTCTAATGGAATTCAGTTTTAACTCTCAGTAAACTGCTCAGGTGGATTACATTGTAGAATTTAATATCCTAAAGCTGCGCCTTCTTAGAAATCTTCAATGCTACATTCTAATCAAAACCCGCTTTCTTCTGCACACTTATTTTATCAAAGTCTTCAAACTCAGTGAGATTTCTAGTCTATTATCCTCTCTTCCTTCCCTACTCAGCTCTGAATATAGACTGCAATGCTGGTTACTATCACTAGCACCCCAAATCTCCTTGCCTCCCACACCTGCCATTTCAAACTAAAACTTAAACTTCAGGGATGTTCAGGACTGCGGGAAGAAATCCTAGGATGACAACTATTAGCTCCAGTTCAAAATTAGGATTATCACTTTATGACAGTGACCCTTCAATGCTTTGCATCTCTTTTTACCTATCCCTTTCTATAACTCTTGGTCTCGTTTCCATGGTACCAGTTTTAGAATTTCATTGTTCTTTTAAGACTGATTAACCATCTCTCCAATTTTTAGCAAGTAAACCATGTTTTGTAGTCCCCAGAAATAACAGTATCATAACTTCCCTCAGATTCTTTCCTTTCTCCCTTAGACTTTCCTTTTAGGGTTCATCCTTTCATCCTCTCTTAGTGGAAAGGCTGACAGGCCTCCAATGTAAGGCCAGCTCTACCCCCTCGTTACTTTATAATTTCCCTTGCTACTTTAATTATCTTTGTCTCTTTCCCGAATCTTAATGTGTTCATGCCTCTTGCATATTAAAAAAGCAAACAAAAACCCTTCAAAACAAAAAAAGGACCAAATGTATGTCTCTGTCTCACCTCCATGGCAAATTTCGCCCCCAGTCTTCCCTTCCCTTCCCTTCCAAACCTCTTGCAGAACAATTCCACATGCTTAATCTTAACTTCCAGTGAATCCTTGCCTTTTCACAACCTCACTCCATTCTATCCAAAGGTTACTTCCTAGGCTTCTAAGATTAACTGTTAAATGCAAAGGCCTGTTTTCAGCATTCTTCTTATTTGACGTTTCCATAGCAGATACTAACCAAGCACTTCTTTCCTCATAACAATTTTTCCTCCCTTAGTTTCCAAGATATCCCCACCTCCTAGTTTCCAGGACGTGTTGGTTATTCCTAAGGTTTTTTCTGACTCCGCCTTTTCAGTGCTGGCATTCCTTACGAGTCCATCCTTAGACCTCGTTATCAAGGCTGATGTGACAGGAGAACATCCTCCACGTCAATGCCTTCAAATGAAATCTCTGCTAAAGTTTTACACATCATCACTCTCAACTTCTTTCCTGTCCTATATATTATACTGTCTATTCCCCCTGGGAATCCCATCAATCCCTCAAAACAACGTGCAAAACTAAACTCACTGCCTTCTTGTTTTTACAAAACCTGCTGTGCTCTTTCCTAGAAACATCAGGTGCCCTGGAGTCAGTCCCTCTCCCGGTGTTTCCACATCTGTCAGTGGTGCGGGTTACCACAAAAATGTCCCCCCAATCCAGTGTCCTCATCTTTACAAATGTCCAAATCTCTACACTCTCTTGTTTAAACTATTATAGTACCCACTAACTTGTCTCCCTGCTGCCAATAACACTTCCACATTTCTTTCCAATAATCAAATGTCATCACGTCCTGCTTTAATATATCTTCATTTACTTCCCATTGTTTAATGGATTAAAGTTGAAACTTCTTAGCCTTTTTACAGCCCAGTAGTGAACTATCTTTCAAGCTACTCAATTACATGCAAGCTCTACTCCAGCCACACTGAATGCCTCCCCATTCCTATAATGTGCTACATCTTCATTCTTCCTCCTTTCACATCTGCTGTCTTCTGCTTGGACCATTCTTCCTTTCTCTCTTTAGGATCTGGCTTAAATGCCATGTCTTCTAGTAAGTCTCACGCATTATCCTGGGGAGACTGGCATCCCTGTGCTGATTATGCATTTTGTTAGAAAATGTTTTATTGCTCTATCTCCTTCATACCTATAATATCCTGGTAGAAAAACATTTCTTTATGGCTAAATATTTATTAAACAAAATAAAAATACGTATCTTTTATTACTTACCTAAATCTATATGTACAAGTTCTGCTGATTGCTCATTTATCAAGATATTCTGTACATGTCTATCACCAAGTCCAAGTATGTAACCAACTGAGAAAAAAGACAACTTGAAATTACTGAAATCATCTATTATTTTTAAGGCATTGTACTTATTTATTATTTTTAAAAAAAATTATTTATTTTTATTTATTCATTTTTTTAGAGAGGAAAGGGAGAGACAGAGAGAGAGAGAGGAGAGACAAAGAGAGAGAAGGTAGGGAGGAGCTGGAAGCATCAACTCCTATATGTGCCTTGACCAGGCAAGCCCAGGATTTCAAACCGGCGACCTCAGCATTTCCAGGTCAACGCTTTATCCACTGCGCCACCACAGGTCAGGCGAGGCATTGTATTTATTGCTTTTAGAGAAAGAAGAGAACAGTGACCTTCCAGAGGGACGCTTTATCCACTGCACCACCACAGGTCAGGCCAATGTCATCTATTTTTAATAACATATTTAGCAATAACTTCAACTATTAACACTGACTCTCTATAATTTTTATTATTTTTTTTATTTTTTTACAGAGACAGAGAGAGAGTCAGAGTGAGGGATAGACAGGGACAGATAGACAGGAACGGAGAGATGAGAAGCATCAATCATTAGTTTTTCGTTGTGCATTGCGACATCTTAGTTGTTCATTGATTGCTCTCTCATATGTGCCTTGACCGCAGGCCTTCAGCAGACCAAGTAACCCCTTGCTTGAGCCAGAGACCTTGGGTCCAAGCTGGTGAGCTTTTTGCTCAAACCAGATGAGCCCGCGCTCAAGCTGGTGACCTCGGGGTCTTGAACCTGGGTCCTCAGCATCCCAGTCCGATGCTCTATCCACTGCGCCACCGCCTGGTCAGGCGACTCTCTATAATTTTTAAGAAACTTAGGCTTTTTAACTTAAAGAAAATCATGTACATAACCGGCTATTTTGAATTTAAGTCTAATCTCACCATCTATTTTCATTTATACTGCATTTTACAAATCCTAGATGATTTGCTAAAGCGTTTTTCCTTTACTAATAAAGCACATATTTTAAAATACTAGTACTTTGAAACTGGGGTAGTTAAAGTTGAGACCATTATTTACCAGGGCCAAAGCAGTACATTGTACTCATTCAGATATGTATGGAGTAACCTATGAGTAAATTCTTCACTCTTCAGTGCCAATGCCTTCTGCTTGATTATACTTAACATAAATTAATCATTAATTCATTTCATCAGGTATGTACCAGAAACAAACTGCATTTCTATTTTTAAGACAGACTATAACATGCTTTAAAATGCTTTTAACCTGATGAAAGACATGAGGTGGTGTTACAGAAAAGACACCAAATAGCGAGTGGGATGCCTGAGTGCCTGCCTCGCTCTGTCAGTACCTGAGACTGCTTTCTTGTTTATAAACTACATTAGCTGAATCAGATTAAGGATTCTTAATGTAGAGAAGAGGAGGATTTAATAATTTCCGACAACTTTTTCACATGCCCTGCTTTCTTGGGCATAGTACCTAAGTGATAGAGAAAGTGGTTTTTAGTTAAAAACCAGTAGATTAAAAGATCTCTGGCGCTGGCCAGTTGGCTCAGCAGTAGAGCGTCGGCCTGGTGTGTGGGAGACACGGGTTTGATTCCTGGCCAGGGCACATAGGAGAGGTGCCCATGTGCTTCTCCACCCCTCCGCCGCGCCTTCCTCTCTGTCTCTCTCTTCCCCTCCCGCAGCCAAGGCTCCATTGGAGCGGGGACCCGGGCGCTGGGGATGGCTCCTTGGCCTCTGCCCCGGGCACTGGAGTGGCTCTGGTCGTGGCAGAGCGTCACCCCTGGTGGGCGTGCCGGGTGGATCCCGGTCGGGCGCATGCGGGAGTCTGTCTGTCTCCCCGTTTCCAGCTTCAGAAAAATACAAAAAAAAAAAAAAAAAATCTCTGATGTTCCTGTTGGTTCTCATACTCTAAGATTTTTTAATTGCCCTATCTAGCTATTCTACTCTATTAGAAATGAAAAAAAGTAAAAATATATGCTGTACACTGAATATTTAGATACATACCATTATTTCTATTCCAAAAACAGAACAAAGAATCAATCACTGGGTGATAATATTATGGTATAATAGAGGTTCTGTGCAAAAGAACAATAATTAAAGAAAATAACGTAAATGCAGTTATGGGTTTTATTATTTTCCAGAGAAAGTCTCAGAAAACAATACAGTGAATTCAGGAAGAGAAAATAAGCTATATTCACTTTTAAACAAAAAAAGAATAACCAATCTTGGCCCTGGTCAGTTGGCTCAGTGGTAGAGTGTCAGCCTGGTGTGTGGAAGTCCTGGGTTCAATTCCCGGTCAGACCACACAGAAGCAGTGCCCATCTGCTCCTCCACCCCTCCCTGCTTCTCTCTCTCTCTCTCTCTCTCCTCCTGCAGCCCTGGCTCAAACGGTTCGAGCAAGTTGGCCATGGGCACTGAGGATGGCTCCATGGCCTCTCCTCAGGTGCTAAAATAGTTCAGAGCAGCAGCCCCAGATGGGCAGAGCATCGCCCAGTAGGGGGCTTGCAGGTGGATCCGGTCAGGGCACATGAAGGAGTCTATTTCTCTGTCTCCCTGCCTCTCACTTAATAAAAACAAAAAACAAACAAAAAACAGTCTTATTTTCTTACCTTGGGATAGGAGAATTCTCCCCTACAAAAGCTAAGAAGAGATACTAATTGTATTCTAATTGATGCTAAAAATCTGGATAAATGAGAAACTCAATGATCTAATGATAAAGACAGTTTGGTTGACAACCACCATCAACAACACCCTCCCCTGCAACTAAAAGTGTAGGAAGTCCTGAATCTATTAAAATGTATCACATTACCAATAGAAGAAGTAGCCACACTGCGAGTATAGGCCAATCGTTTCTCAAACCAAACAGCTGGGTCCAAAAACTTTTCCATGCAGAAATAACGGAAAACTGGTTGAAAATTCTGACAAATATTCATGAAAGTTTCATATTTCTCTTCGTAAGACTTCTTTTGCACCTCCTTTAAATAGATCAAATATAAAAGTATTTTCTCAAATTGTGTTCAACTAATTAATAAGTCTACTAAGAGTTTATGGAAAACAGCATGATAGGCAATAAAAAGATAAAACAGGTACCTCTACTCACAAGAAGCTAACATTCTGGTCAGGGAAGTAATAACAAGTTCTAATCCCTGTAGGGTTTTCATGTTAGTATTAGTGGAAGAAGGTATACCAACAGTGACTGTTTTTGTTGTACGTAAATTCTAACTTGCATGATCCTATAATCTATGTGGAAATAAACACAAAAATGACAAAGGTAACTCCAGATAGTTTGTAGCCTAGCAGTGGAAGAGGAAAGTAGAAAGAATGGAAGAATCAATGCTGGATGGCAAAGCAGCTGACACATCTCAGATCTGTCCTCTAATATCTTCTCACTATACAGCATAATACTTTCCCGAAGCAAAGCTTGTCTAGTTCAAAGAGATCAACTCTCACCTACCTGCTGTGACTTCTAAATCTGTCTTCGGCAGGACATCTTTATTAAGCTCCAGCTTGATGTGCTTCTCCAACTGCCCACTCAACATCTTCTCTTGGATCACTTCCAAATCCAAACTAATCTACCTTCTCAGCTCTGGCAAAGCTCAGCCACTCTCTCTATTTTTTGTGACAGGCAGTAAATGGCCTTTACATTCACCTCATCACCCCAGCTAGAAAACTGGGTGCCACAGATTATTCTTTTGCACCAATCCCACTTTAAAAAAATTTTTTTTGAGAGAAAGAGAGGGAAAGAGAGAGAGAGAGGGACAGGCAGGAAGGGAGAGAAATGAGAAGTATCAACTCATTGTTGAGGCACCTTAGTTGCTAACTGATTGGTTTCTCATGTGTGCCTTGACTGAGGGGCTCCAGCCAAGCCAGTGACCCCTTGTTCAAGCCAGTGACCTTGGGCTTAAGCCAGCGATCATGGTGTCATGTCTATGATCCCATGCTCAACTTGGCAACCTCGCACTCAAGCTGGTGAGCCTGTGCCCAAGTTGGTGATCCTGGAGTTTCAAATCTGGGTCCTTAGCGTCAAAGGCCGATGCTTTATCCACTGTGCCACCGCCTGGTCAGCCCAATCCCACTTTTAAATTTATATTGATATGAGAGAGAAAAAGAGAGAAACATTGTTTTGTTGTTTCACTTAATTATGCATTTACTGGTTGATTCTTATATGTGTCCTGACCAGGGATTGGACCTGCAACCTTGGCGTATTGGAATGATGTTAAACAACTGAGTTAACTGGCCAGGGCTCACCAATCCCACTTCTTATCAGCAACCAAATCCTATGAGTTCTGCCTATTTAACATTTCTCATATGTATGCCCTAGTCTCCATTCCTACTGTTATGAATCTTAGTTCAGATCCCTTTCTTTGTGCCTAATTGGCTTTTTCAAAAATATAACCCATAGTGATGTCAAAGTTCTTTTTCTAAAATGTAAATCTGAAATTAATATTCTTCTCAAGGGTTCTCTATGGCCTACAGGATAAAGTGAAAGTTTCTTAGCATATCATAAAGCAATCCTCCATTTTTTGACTAATAACTACTGCTCCAATCTCCTATCTGCTCCTCTTCAAAGACTAAGCCCATGCCATATTTAACTGCATGTTCATACCTCCTTGTCTTTGCTTGTATCTCCTTCTGATTGGGAAAAAAACTCAATTACGCAACTCGGCTCAAATACCATCTCCTCTATGAAGCCGTTCCTGTCCCTGATTCTCTCCACTCATCCCTGTCCCACAGAGAACTACCTACTTCCTCCTCTGTGCCTTACCTGTACCCTCTGTAACTACATAGCCTGCCATCACAATGCCTATACCACACATTTTAAAAAATATATATACCACACATTTTTAAAAACATATAACAGAAAGCACAATAAAAGAAAAAGTAAATGGATTCTGGTGTTGGAAAGACAAGGTTCAAATCCTTGCTCCACCATTTATTAGCTCATTGACCTTGGGCAAGTAAAATTTTCTGAATTTCTTCTCATCTTTCAATGAAGTAAGTACAACAATGATTAGTCATAGCATCTGTGAAATTTCAGATTTGTAAAATCTCACCTAGTAGAGAGAAAGCATTCAATAAATGTTGCTGATTGAGTGAATGTCCCACCAAATGGCCACTGTAATGAGGGAAGTGTCTAGGAAGTTCTCTATATTAGTTTCTTTTTTTTTTTTTTTTTTCTTTTTCATTTTTCTGAAGCTGGAAACAGGGAGAGACAGTCAGACAGACTCCCGCATGCGCCCGACCGGGATCCACCCGGCACGCCCACCAGGGGCGGTGCTCTGCCCCCCAGGGGGCGATGCTCTGCCCATCCTGGGCGTCGCCATGTTGCGACCAGAGCCACTCTCGCGCCTGAGGCAGAGGCCACAGAGCCATGCCCAGCGCCCGGGCCATCTTTGCTCCAATGGAGCCTTGGCTGCGGGAGGGGAAGAGAGAGACAGAGAGGAAAGCGCGGCGGAGGGGTGGAGAAGCAAATGGGCGCTTCTCCTATGTGCCCTGGCCGGGAATCGAACCCGGGTCCTCCGCACGCTAGGCCGACGCTCTACCGCTGAGCCAACCGGCCAGGGCTATATTAGTTTCATATAAAAATTATTTTGTCATTTTTTGTGTTTTGTTTTGTTAAGAATTAGCATACCCTAAACTGGAAGCAAATTAGCATATATTGAAAAATGTTAAATTTCTCATCAGACAAGGGCTGACATTACACAGTTTAAAAACTATCCAAGCCTGACCAGGTGGCGGCGCAGTGGATAGAGCTTCGGACTGGGATGCCAAGGACCCAGGTTCGAGACCCCAAGGTCGCCAGCTTGAGCACGGGCTCATCTGGTTTGAGCAAAAGCTCACCAGCTTGGACCGAAGGTTGCTGCCTTGAGCAAAGGGGTTACTCGGTCTGCTATAGCCCCATGGTCAAGGCACATATGAGAAAGCAATCAATGAACAACTAAAGTGCCACAATGAGAAACTGATGATTGATGCTTCTTATCTCTCTCCATTCCTGTTTGTCTGTCCCTATCTATCCCTCTCTCTGACTCTGTCTCTGTTAAAAAAAAATACTTTTTTACTCATACACCCTTTCATTCTGGTAAGCTTACTTTCTTTTACTTGGTATCATTAACAATTACCTACTGAAATTAAAACATTTTTGTATTCTATAACATTTGATAACTATCAGCTTTCATAAGTTATTAAACAACCTTGCAATAACTTAAAATTTAGAATGTCACTTACCATCATTTTACACTGGCATTGATAGGCACTGAAATCCTTAGGCCTATATCTTCGATGAGCACCATTCTCATTGTTAACAAGAAATTCACCAATAGGGACAGTTCCTGTGCACCATTCAAGAATACCACTTCGCTGAGAAAGGGGAACCACCTGAAGTTACAGATTAAATACCTTTTGATTATGGAAGGGCATTAAATAGCATGTGACAATCATGCAACTATCAGTCAGTGTGAAGGCTTTTTTCAAGTTGTATTCTATTTCTCTCGCCATAGGAGACAAATTTTCTTGGAGGAAAGCAACCAAAAATATAAACCACAAAGAACAAGATTTTCTAGTCTGCTGCTTCTAATTCTGAGAACCTGCTCATCTCTTAGTCTCCAGGATTCCCTTGAGAAGACAATCCTGTTAATGATTCCCTTCACTACCTGTGACAGCCGTACTTAGTTTGTTTCATTTGGAGAGGAATTAGCACTGCTTTCCTTTTACTTTCAATAGCAAACAAATGTGAAGAATTTCACTTTGGAAAATTATGAATGTAGGCACATATTAGAAAGCAGTCAATGAACAACTAAGGTACCACAACGAAGAACTGATGCTTCTCATCTCTCTCCCTTCCTGTCTGTCTGTCCCTCTCTTTGACTCTCTCTAGGTCAAAAAAAAAAAAAAATCAACAACAACAGTGCTTTGTGAAGAACTTGAAACATATAATTCCATCATACTCAGAGATAATAGCATTTTTAGGCTTATTCAGGAACATTTTTAAAAGCCCCAGTTATACACTGATTTCTTATAAATATATATAGAAACATTTGTTTTAGGGCTATTTAGTCTGTGTTTTCAGTCTGTCTATGCTTATGCCACAAACCACATTGTCATCATTACTAAAGCTTTACCATTTGCTAATTATAACTGGTTAAAGTCTACTCTCACTTATTTTATCAAAGACATTTTAGTCATTCTCACCAATATATCTTTTAAGATAAACTTTTAAATCATTTTCCAAGTTATAAAAACCTTGATTGGAATTTCACTGTCCACGCATTAATTTGATATGCGCTGACATCTTTCAATGTCTTCTTCCCATCTAAGATATGGTAGCTTTCTCTTAGTTTTTCTTTACTCTCTATTGTTATATTTTTATAATGTTTTCTTGTAGTCAATAATTTTCATTACTGTGAGAGGAACTTTTCCAATTACATTTTAAAACTAGTCTTAGTTAATGATTAAAATAGTTCTAGGTTATACAAAGTTAACTTGATAGAGAAAATAAACACCTGTTGGTATGTATAATTTTGTGAGTATAAGAAACAGATATTGGACTACTTCCCTAAGTGTGTCTGAAAGGTTGCTGCTCTACTAAACAGTAAATAATCCATATACTTCCTTAATTTGTTTATATCTTCACAATAACATAAACAATAAATAAATAAGCCTTGTTACAAAAGTAACAGAATAAAGGGCAAATATGATATAGAAATGAAATCCAAAAAAAGGACACAACTATGGAAAACAGACTCTTAAAAATGAGGGTTTAGTGTTATTTTTAAAAAATGTAAATATACTAAATGAGTATTAACTGTAATGGTCAAAGATGGTTAAATAACAGAATAATGTGACTTGAGAACTGTCTTTTCAGGCAAGCTCCTGGAGGAAACGCAAATTGGTAATCTGGTAATATCTACCACTTTATAGGTGTGAGGCAGGAAAGTTAGAACTGGGAAGAAAGATCTCAAGCTCTACCCCTCCCCTTCTCTGTCTTGGCTGGAACAAGAGAGACACAACCTTCACTGACCACCTGTTCCCCTGCTTCCATCCTCCCCAATTTCCTGTAATTGAGAGGACCAAAAAGAAGTCACTATTTGGAGAGAAGAAACAAGGACTAGCTGCACTGGCAGAAAGTGCACCATCTCCAGAAGGTGAGGACCACCCTAGGTAACGTTTAATAACACCACCCAGATGCATCTCCATCTCCCAGGCCACCATTTTCATTTCCTGAGAGTGTCCAATTGCTTTGATAAACTACTGTGCTTTGCCAAATCTTTCTGTCATGCTCTCGAATTCCTTGTTCTATGACAAAAAAACTTGATTGGGTTGAGGCCTCCCTTGGCCTCTCTGGTGCTGCCCAGAATCAGGTATAACATGGGAACTCAAGAGTTAGAAATTTAGACCAGAGGGAAAACGGTGATGGAGTAGGCAGACGTTACAACTCTCACCTCCCAGAACCAAAGTTGATTACAACTTAACTTAGGAACAATCATCTTGAAAAACCAACTTTGGACTAAACTAAGAGGAATCTATATATAACCAAGCATCAACGAAGAAACCACACTGAGCTGGTAGAAAGGGTGGAGACGTGGAAAGGGCTAGAGTACCCTAGAAGGGCAGGAGGGCCTGGATGCGGTGGTGGCTGCGGCACCTGGCCCACACAGTGGTGGGGGTGGAGCCCAGTGAGGCAAGGAGTCCCCCGCACCCATGGGGCATCCCGAACTGCAGCCTGCATGCCTGCATGCCAGGCAGTGCCGGTGCCCGAGTGCCCGAGGAGGCGGCGGCAGGAGGGGACTGGCAGAAAGACCACATCTCGGGAATAGAGAGACCACACACTGGCCAAGAGTAGATAAAAGTCAGCCTAGGAGTGCAGCTCATATTTACAATGGCATCAGGGCCCAGCAGAGGCAGCCACAAATTCTAGATCGCCTGTAGCTCCAAGAACACTGTTTAGGATCAGTCATAGGCAGTGACCAACACTGGTCTGCACCAGGTTTAGGCCAGGGAGGTCCAGGGCTGGTACATCCAGTGGCCAGATATGGAGAACATCAGCTCAGGATCTAACAACCCTAGTTAAGAGTGGTAGCTTAAGGAAAGGCTCCTCAGACCTGACCCAGCTAACGCATAGAAAACACTGACATAAAGAGCAAAAAGAGAAGTAGCAGCAGACAAGTAGCCCACAGCAGATTACAAACAACAGCTGAGGCCAACCCAAAAAGATCTAGAAACAACATTACTGAAAGCTGGAGTCAGACAACACCAACCCTATACTCAGCTAGCTACACAAACAACATATCTAAAGGAGCAGTCAAAACAGAGACAAAATGGAAAGACAGAAAAATGCAATTGAAATGAATCAACAAGAGAAATCCCCAGAAAAAGAATTGACTGGGATGGAAATAACCAAGATACCGGATGCAGAGTTTAGAAAAATGATTGTTAGAATGCTGAAGGATCTAGGAGCAACAATAGATGGACATAATGAGCACTTAAACAAAGAGATAACAAGCATCAAAAAGGACACTGAAATCATAAAAAAGAATCAGAAAGAAATGACAAACACAATGTCAGAACTGAAGACTACACTAGAAAGAATTAAAAGCAGGCTGGATGAAGCAGAGGATCGAATGAGTGATTTAAAGGACAAGATAAGCGAAAGCAGAGAAGCAAAACAGGAAAAAAAGAAGAAGAGGATTAAAAAGTCTGAGGAAACTCTAAGAGAGCACTGTGACAACATAAAGAGAAACAACATCCACATAATAGGAGTTCCTGAAGGAGAAGAGAATGAACAAGGGATAGAGAACCTGATTGAAGAAATCATAGCTACAAACTTTCCTAAATTGATGAAAGAAAAAGTCACACAAGTTGAAGCAGCACAGAGAATCCCATTAAAAAGGAATCCAAAGAGACCTACACCAAGACACATCATAATTAAAATACCAAAGCTAAGAGATAAAAAAATACTAAAATCTGCAAGAGAAAAGCAGTCAATCACTTACAAAGAAGCTGCCATAAGAATGACATCTGACTTCCCAACAGAAACACTTGAGGCCAGAAAGGAATGGCAAGAAATATTCAAAGTAATGCATAACAAGAACCTACAACCAAGACTTCTTTATCCAGCCAGGCTATCCTTTAAAACTGAAGGAGAAATAAAAAGCTTCCCAGACAAAAAAAAAACAAAAACCTCAATTCATTACAACCAAACCAATGCCACAAGAAATATTAAGGAGACTGTTATAAACAGAACAAAGGGAAAAAATATATAGTAAAAGAGAAATGGGTCATGGACGGTTGGCTCAGCGATAGAGCGTCGGCCTGGCGTGTAGGAGTCCCGGGTTCGATTCCCGGCCAGGGCACACAGGAGAGGCGCCCATTTGCTTCTCCACCCCTCCCTCTCTCCTTCCTCTCTGTCTTCCTCTTCCCCTCCCACAGTGAGGCTCCACTGGAGCAAAGATGGCCCGGGCACTGGGGATGGCTCTATGGCCTCTGCCTCAGGCACTAAAATGGCTCTGGACGCAACAGAGCAACGCCCCAGAGGGGCAAAGCATCGTGCCCTGGAGGAAATGCCGGGTGAATCCCGGTGGGGCGCATGCAGGAGTCTGTCTGACTGCCTCGCCGTTTCCAGCTTTGGAAAAATGAAAAAAAAAAAAAGAGAAATGTACATTAAAAGAATAAAATGGTAATAAACAACTACATATCAATAATAACCTTAAATGTAAATGAATTAAATACTCCAATCAAAAGACAAAGGGTAGCTGCGTGGATAAGAAAACAGGACCCATACATATGCTGTCTACAAGAGAAACACTTCAAAACAAAAGATACACATAGACTGAAAGTAAAGGGATGAAAAAAAATATTTCATGCAAATGGAAAAAAAAAAAAGCTGGGGCAGAAATACTTGTATCTGACAAAATAGACTTTAAAATAAAGGCTATAGTAAGAGATAAAGAAGGTCACTACATAATGATAAAGGGAACAATCCAAAAGGAAGATATAACCATTATAAATAACTAGGCACCTAATATAGGAGCACCTAAATATATATAGCAGACTTTGATAGATATAAAGAGTGAGATCAACAGCAATAATATAATAGGGGATTTCAATACTCTACTAACATCACTAGATAGATACTCAAGAAAGAAAATTAACAAAGAAACAGCAGGAATAAAGGACACACTAGATCAATTCAATTTAATAGGTATCTTCAGAACCTTTCACCTAAAGCAGCAGAATATACATTCTTTTCCAGTGCTCATGGTACATTCTCTAGGATAGACCACATGTAAGAGCACAAAAGCAGTCTCAACAAATTTAAGAAGACTGAAATCATATCAATCATTTTCTCTAATCACAATGGCATAAAACTAGAAATCAACCACAACAGAAAAACTGAAAAATACTCAAACACATGGAAACTAAATAGCATGTTATTAAATAACAAATGGGTTAACAATGAGATCAAAGAAGAAATTAAAAAATTCCTAGAAGCCCTGGCCGGTTGGCTCAGCGGTAGAGCGTCGGCCTAGCGTGCAGAGGACCCGGGTTCGATTCCCGGCCAGGGCACACAGGAGAAGCGACCATTTGCTTCTCCACCCCTCCGCCGCGCTTTCCTCTCTGTCTCTCTCTTCCCCTCCCGCAGCCAAGGCTCCATTGGAGCAAAGATGGCCCGGGCGCTGGGGATGGCTCTGTGGCCTCTGCCTCAGGCGCTAAAGTGGCTCTGGTTGCAACATGGCGACACCCAGGATGGGCAGAGCATCGCCCCCTGGTGGGCAGAGCGTCGCCCCATGGTGGGCGTGCCGGGTGGATCCCGGTCGGGCGCATGCGGGAGTCTGTCTGACTGTCTCTCCATGTTTCCAGCTTCAGAAAAATGAAAAAAAAAAATTCCTAGAAACGAATGACAATGAGCATACAACAACTCAAAATGTATGAGACACAGAGAAAGCAGTCCTGAGAGGGAAGTTCAAAGCAGTATAGGCATACCTTAAGAAGCTAGAAAAAGCTCAAATAAACAACCTAACCCTGCATCTAAAAGAACTAGAAAAAGAACAGCAAGTAAAGGCTAGAGGTAGTAGAAGAAAGGAAATAATAAAGGTCAGAGTGAAAATAAATGACAGAGGCTAAAAAAACAATACAGAGGTTCAATGAAACCAAGAGCTGGTTCTTTGAAAAGGTAAACAAGATTGATGAACCTTTAACCAGCCTCATCAAGAAAAAAGGAGGACTAAAATAAATAAAATTAGAAATAAGAGGGGAGAAGTAACAATTGACACAGCAGAAATACAAAGGATTGTAAGAAAATACTATGAAGAACTGTACGCCCCAAAATTAGACAACCTGGGTGAAATGGACAAATTCCTTGAAACATACAATCTTCCAAAAATCAATCTGGAAGAATTAGAAAACCTAAACAGACTGATTACAACAAATGAGATCGAAACAGTTATCAAAAAACTCTCAACAAACAAAAGTCCTGGGCCAGATGACTTCACAGGCAAATTCTACCAAATATTCAAAAAAGAACTAACTCCTATCCTTCTCAAGCTATTTCAAAAAATTCAAGAGGAGGGAAGACTTCCAAGCTCCTTTTATATGAACATAATTCTCATTCCAAAACAAGGCAAAGACAATACAAAGAAAGAAAATTATAGGCCAATTTCTCTGATGAACTTAGATGCTAAAATTCTCAACAATATATTAGCAAACCGGATCCAGCAATACATGAAAAAAATCATGTATCATGATCAAGTGGGATTTATTCTGGGGAGACAAGGCTGGTACAATATTCATAAATCAATCAATGTGATTCATCATATGAACAAAAGGAGAGAAATCACATGATAATTTCAATAGATGCAGAAAAAGCATTTGATAAAATCCAGTACCCATTTATGATTAAAACTCTCAACAAAGTGGGAATACAGGGAACATACCTCAACATGATAAAAGCCATCTATGACAAACCCACACCAACATCATACTCAATGGGCAAAAATTAAAAGCAATCCCCTTAAGATCAGGAACAAGGCAGGGGTGCCCACTTTCACCACTCTTATTCAACATAGCTCTGGAAGTCCTAGCCACAGCAATCAGACAAGAAGAAGAAATAAAAGGCATCCAAATTGGAAAAAAAGAAGTAAAACTGGCCTGACCTGTGGTAGCGCAGTGGATAAAGCATTGACCTGGAAATGCTGAGGTCGCTGGTTCAAAACCCTGGGCTTGCCTGGTCAAGGCACATATGGGAGTTGATGCTTCCAGCTCCTCCCCCTGTCTCTGTCTTTCTCAGTCTCTCTCTGTCCCTCTCTGTCTCCTCTCTAAAATGAATAAAATAAAAAAATTTAAATAAATAAATAAATAAAATATTAAAAAAAAAAAACAAAAAAAACAAAAAGAAGTAAAACTATCATTATTTTCTGATATGATAATGTACATAAAAAATCCTAAAGTCTCAGTCAAAAAACTACTGGACCTGATAAATGAATTCAGCATGGTGGCAGGATATAAATTAATATTCAGATATCAGAGGCATTTTTATACACCAACAATGAACTCTCTGAAAGAGAAATATAAAAAACAAGCCCCTTCATTATTGCAACAAAAAAAATAAAGTACCTAGGAGTAAGTTTAACCAAGGAGGGTAAAGACTTGTACTTGGAAAATTATAAAACATTGATAAAAGATATCAAGGAAGGCTCTGGCTGGTTGGCTCAGCAGTATAGCAGCAGCCTGGCATGTGAAAGTCCTGGGCTCGATTCCAGGCCAGGGCACAAAGGAGAGGCACCCATCTGCTTCTCCACCCCTCCCCCTCTACTCCCTCTATCTCTCTCTTCCCCTCCTGCACTCAAAGCTCCACTGGAGCAAAGTGGCCCAGGTGCTGAGGATGGCTCCATGGCTTCTGCCTCAGGCGCTAGAATGGCTCTTGTTGCAGTGGAGCAACACCCCAGATGGGAAGAGCATTGCCCCCTGGTGGGATTACTGAGTGAATGCCAGTCAGGCACATGCAGGAGTCTCCCCCCTGCTTCTCACTTTGGAAAAATACTAAAAAAGAAGAAAAAAAAAAGAAATCAAGGAAGATAGAAACAAATAGAACATATAATGTGTTCATGGATAGAAAGAATAAACATCATTAAAATGTCTATATTACCCAAAGCAATTTATAAATTCAATGCAATTCCTATTAAAACACCAATGTCATGCTTCAAAGTTATAGAATACATATTCCAAAAATTTATATGGAACCAAAAAAGAACACAAATAGCCTCAGCAATCTTGAAAAAGAATAAAGTGGGAGGTATCACACTTCCTGGTATCAAGTTATACTACAAGGCCATTGTACTCAAAACAGCTTGGTACTGGCATAAGAACAGGCATATAGATCAAAGGAACAGAATAGAGCACCCAGAAATTAACCCACATCTTTATGGACAACTGATATTTGACAAAGGAGGAAAGAGCATACAATGGAGTAAAAACAGTCTGTTTAACAAATGGTGTTGGGAAAATTGGACAGATACCTATAAAAAAAATGAAACTAGACCACCTACTTACACCATTCACAAAAATAAACTCAAAATAGATAAAAGACTTAAGTGTAAGTCATGAAATCATAAACGTCTTAGAAGAAAACATAGGCAGTAAACTCTCCAATATCTCTCACAGCAATATATTTGCTGATTTATCTCCATGGGCAAGTGAAATAAAGGACAAGATGAACAAATGGAACTATATCAAAATAAAACGCTTTTGCACACCTAAAGAGAATATGAACAAAATAAAAAGACAAACCACAAAATGGAAGAACATATTCAACAATACATCTGATAAGGGGTTAATAATTAAAATTTATAAAGAACTTGTAAAACTCAACACGAGGAAGACAAACAATCCAATCAAAAAATGGGAAAAAGAAGTGAATAGACACTTCTCCAAAGAGGACATACAGATGGCCAATAGGCAGATGAAAAAACGTTCAACATCACTAATCATTAGAGAAATGCAAATTGAAAGCACAATGAGAGATCACCTCACACCAGTCAGAATGGTGTTCATCAACAAAACAACACAGAATAAGTGCTGGCAAGGATGTGGAGAAAAAGGAACCCTCCTGCACTGCTAGTTGGAATGCAGACTGGAACTGCCTTTTGACCCAGCCATCCTACTTTTAGGAATATATCCTAAGAGTACCAAATCAATGATTCAAAAGAAGAAATGCACCCCCATGTTTATTGCAGTATTGTTTACAACAGCCAAGATCTGGAAACAGCCGAAGTGTCCATCAGTGGACAAGTGGATTAAAAAGCAGTGTTATGGAAGTGACATCAGAGAAATGGCGCCATGAGGATAGCGACCGACAAATCTCCCCAAAATTTCAACAGGTTCATCAACCAGAGACAGAAAAATCTATCCTTGGAGCATATCGAATTTCACACACTGAAGGCTAAGGTAGGATCCAGCAAAAAATTGACTAAATATATAATCAACCCTGAAGGAAATAAGTCGGACAAAGAAACACTCTGCCTTCCTCACTAACCTGAGCAAAGGCTGCTTTCACTTGGAACTGAGAGTGGGGGGGGGGCTAAGGGTGTGGAGAAAGCTAGGTTGCAGCACGGACGTTCATTCAAGCCGAGGAAAGACTGTGCCTGTGCTGAATCAGCCCACGTGAGCAAGCCGGCCCCCGACCACCCCCCTCCGCGGGCGTGCAATGAGCAACCGCCCGTGCCATGAGCAGCAGCTGCCAATGGCACGCAGGGAGTGCGCCAAAGAGAACTTCCCTACGCCTGAGCTTCTCTAGGTGGGTGGGGCGCCTCACCCAGCCATTCAAGCTAGCAATCAAGCGTCAGGAAAGGGGCACGCGGGCAGCTTGCAGTCCTTTCTGGAGCAATTCAGCAGATCCAATCACTGAAATTAGCTTAACCCACAGGCTACACACCTCCCAACTGTCCTACGCGGCTCTAATTGACAAGATCTCTCTCAGTTCAGTGATCCAAGACAAGAGTGCTATCAACAAGACCACCCTCAGATGCCATTAAGAAAAAGGATATCGAATATCATAGATACAAAAGATAGAGAAGTAACAGATAGAAGTGGAAAAATCTATGGAGAAAAAATTTAATATATTGGAAACTTCGGAGCTAAATGACAGAGTATTTAAAATAGAAATCCTAAAAATACTCAAAGATATACAAGAAAACACAGGCAATTTAGGGAGCTCAGAAAACAACGCAACGAACAGAAAGAATATATTACCAAGGAAACTGAAACTATAAAAACAAATCAAACAGAGATGAAAAACTCAAATCATGAAATGAAAAACGAGGTAACAAGCTTAGCTAATAGAACAGGCCAGATAGAAGGTAGGATTAGTGACATAGAAGACAAGCAACTTCAGGCACAACAGAGAGAAGAAGAGAGAGACTGAAAAATTAAAAAAAATAAGAAAGCCCTACAGGAATTGCCTGACTCCATCAAAAAGAATAACATAAGAATAATAGGTATATCAGAGAGAGAAGAGAGAGAAAATGGAATGGAGAATATATTCAAACAAATAATAGACGAGAATTTCCCAAGCCTGTGGAAAGAACTAAAGCCTCAAATTCAAGAAGCAAACAGAACACCGAGTTTTCTTAACCCTAACAAACCTACTCAAAGGCACAACATAATAAAAATGGCACAAATCAATGACAAAGAAAAAATTCTCAAGGCAGACAGGGAAAGAAAGAATACAACATATAAAGGAAGGCCTATTAGATTATCATCAGATTTTTCAGCAGAAACTCTACAAGCTAGAAGAGAGTGGACCCCAATATTTAAAGCCCTGAAAGAGAAACTTTCAGCCAAGAATACTATACCCATCAAAGCTATCCTTCAAGTACAAAAAAGAAATAAAAACATTCACAAATACAGAAAAGATGAGGGAATTTATCATCAGAAAACCCCCACTCCAGGAAATAGTAAAGGGGGTTTTCCAACCAGATTCAAAGAACAAAACAAAACCAAACCACAAGTAAAAGCTCCACCAAGAACACAATAAAACCAAATTTAAACTGTGACAACCAAAGGAAAAAAAAAGGGGGGAGAGGACGGAGATAAACAGTAGCAAAGGATGATGAAGTGCAGAAACACTCATAAGATAGGGTACTACAATGAAATGGTAGGTACCCTTTTCATTACTTAATGGTAACCACCCTTGAAAAAACCACCACAGAAGCACACGACTTAAAAAAGGTAGCAACAGAGGAAAAAAGTACAGAATACAAACAAACAAAAACAAATGACAGAAGAACAAAATAGAAGAATCAAGAAACAAAACTAACAGAAAGCAATTTATAAAATGGCAATAGGGAACCCATAAGTGTCGATAATTACACTAAATGTAAATGGATTAAACTCACCAATAAAAAGACACAGAGTAGCAGAATGGATTAAAAAAGAAAATCCAACTGTATGCTGCCTGTAAGAAACACATCTAAGCAACAAGGATAAAAACAAATTCAAAGTGAAAGGCTGGAAAACAATACTCCAAGCAAATAACATCCAAAAAAAAGCAGGTGTAGCAATACTCATATCTAATACTGCTGACTACAAGACAGAAAAAGTACTCACAGACAAAAATGGTCATTTCATAATGATTAAGGGGACACTAAATCAAGAAGACATAACAATCTTTAATATATATGCACCAAACCAAGGACCACCAAAATATCTAAGACAGCTACTTATTGACCTAAAAACAAAAACTGACAAATACACAATCATACTTGGAGACCTCAATACACCACTGACAGCTCTAGACCGTTCATCCAAACAGAGAATCAATACAGATCTACTGGCCTTAAACAAAACACTAGAGCACCTGGATATGATAAACATCTACAGGACACTTCATCCCAAAGCAACAGAGAATACATTTTTCTCTAGTGTACACGGAACATTCTCAATAAATGACCATATGTTGGGCCACAAAAATAACATCAGCAAATTCAGAAAAACTGAAATTATACCAAGCATATTTTCTGATCATAAAGCCTTGAAACTAGAATTCAACTGCAAAAAAGAGGGAAAAAACCCCACAAAAATGTGGAAACTAAACAACATACTTCTAAAAAATGAATGGGTCAAAGAAGAAATAGTGCAGAGATCAAAAGATATATACAGACAAATGAAAATGACAATACGACATATCAGAATCTCTGGGATGCAGCAAAAGCAGTAATAAGAGGGAAGTTCATATCACTTCAGGCCTATATGAACAAACAAGAGAGAGCCCAAGTGAACCACTTAACTTCATACCTTAATTAACTAGAAAAAGAAGAACAAAGACAACCCAAAAGCAGCCGAAAAAAGGAAATAATAAAAATCAGAGCAGAAATAAAAAAAAAAATTAATAGAACAAGGAGCTGGTTCTCTGAAAAGATCAACAAAATTGACAAACCCTTGGCAAGACTCACCAAGGAAAAAAGAGAAAGGACTCATATAAACAAAATCCAAAATGAAAGAGGAGAAATCTCCACAGACATCATAGATATACAAAGAATTATTGTAGAATACTACGAAAAACTACATGCCACCAAATTCAACAATCTAGAAGAAATGGATAAATTCTTAGAACAATACAACCTTCCTAGACTGAGTCAAGAAGAAGCAGAAAGCCTAAACAGACCAATTAGCAGGGAGGAAATAGAAAAAACTATTAAAAACCTCCCCAAAAATAAAAGTCCAGGCCCAGACGGTTACACTAGTGAATTCTATCAAACATTCAAAGAAGACTTGGTTCCTATTCTACTCAAAGTCTTCCAAAAAATTGAAGAAGAAGCAATACTTCCAAACACATTTTATGAGGCCAACATAACCCTAATATCAAAACCTGGCAAGGACAGCACAAAAAAAGAAAACTATAGACCAGTATCTCTAATGAATACAGATGCCGAAATACTAAACAAAATACTGGCAAATCAAATATAACAACATATTAAAAAACTAATACATCATGATCAAGTGGGATTCATCCCAGAACAACAAGGATGGTTCAACATACATAAAATGGTTAATGTAATACACCGTATCAACAAAACAAAGAACAAAAACCACATGATCTTATCAATAGATGCAGAAAAGGCATTCGATAAAATACAACACAACTTTATGTTTAAGACACTCAACAAAATGGGTATAGAAGGAGAATATCTCAACATGATAAAGGCCATATATGATAAACCATCAGCCAACATCATATTAAACGGCATAAAACTGATGACTTTCCACCTTAAATCAGGAACAAGACAGGGTTGTCCACTCTCTCCACTCTTATTTAACGTGGTGCTAGAAGTTCTGGCCAGAGCAATCAGACAAGAGAAAGAAATAAAAGGCATCCATACTGAAAAAGAAGAAGTAAAGGTATCACTTTTTGCAGATGATATGATCCTATACATCGAAAACCCCAAAGACTCCACAAAAAGATTACTAGAAACAATTAACCAATACAGTAAGGTCGCAGGATACAAAATTAACATACAAAAGTCCATAGCCTTTCTATATGCCAACAATGAAATATTAGAAAACAATCTCAAAAAAATAATCCCCTTCACAATTGCAACAACAAAAAAATATCTAGGAATAAACATAACAAAGAATGTAAAGGACCTATATAACAAAAACTACAAAGCACTGTTAAGGGAAATCGAAAAGATACAATGAGATGGAAAAATATTCCCTGTTCGTTGATAGGAAGAATAAATATAATCAAGATAGCCATATTACCCAAAGTAATTTACAAATTTAACGCAATTCCCATCAAAATTCCTATGACACTCTTTAAAGAAATGGAACAAAAGATCATCAGATTTATATGGAACTATAAAAAACCTCAAATAGCCAAAGCAATCCTAAGAAAAAAGAATGAAGCTGGGAGCATTACAATACCTGACTTCAAACTATATTATAGGGCCACGACAATCAAAACAGCATGGTATTGGCAGAAAAATAGACACTCAGACCAATGGAACAGAATAGAAAGTCCAGAAATAAAACCACATATATATGGTCAAATAATTTTTGATAAAGGGGCCAACAACACACAATGGAGAAAAGAAAGCCTCTTCAACAAATGGTGCTGGGAAAACTGGAAAACCACATGCAAAAGAATGAAACTCGACTACAGTTTGTCCCCTTGTACTAAAATTAATTTAAAATGGATCAAAGACCTAAATATAAGACCTGAAACAATAAATTACATAGAAGAAGACATAGGTACTAAACTCATGGACCTGGGTTTTAAAGAACATTTTATGAACTTGACTCCAAAGGCAAGAGAAGTGAAGGCAAAGATAAATGAATGGGATTACATCAGACTAAAAAGTTTTTGCTCAGCAAGAGAAACTGACAACAAAATAAACAGACAGCCAACTAAATGGGAAATGATATTTTCAAACAAAAGCTCAGATAAGGGCCTAATATCCAAAATTTACAAAGAACTCATAAAACTCAACAACAAACAAACAATCCAATAAAAAAATGGGAAGAGGACATGAACAGACACTTCTCCCAGGAAGAAATACAAATGGCCAACAGATATATGAAAAGATGTTCATCTTCATTAGTTATTAGAGAAATGCAAATCAAAACTACAATGAGATACCACCTCACACCTGTTAGATTAGCTATTATCAACAAGACAGGTAATAGCAAATGTTGGAGAGGCTGCGGAGAAAAAGGAACCCTCATTCACCGTTGGTGGGAATGTAAAGTAGTACAACCATTATGGAAGAAAGTATGGTGGTTCCTCAAAAAACTGAAAATAGAATTACCTTATGACCCAGCAATCCCTCTACTGGGTATATACCCCAAAAACTCAGAAACATTGATACGTAAAGACACATGTAGTCCCATGTTCATTGCAGCATTGTTCACAGTGGCCAAGACATGGAAACAACCAAAAAGCCCTTCAACAGAAGACTGGATAAAGAAGATGTGGCACATATACACTATGGAATACAACTTAGCCATAAGAAATGATGAGATCGGATCGTTTACAACAAAATGGTGGGATCTTGATAACATTATATGGAGTTAAATAAGTAAATCAAAAAAAACCAAGAACTACATGATTCCATACATTGGTGGGACATAAAAACGAGACTAAGAGACATGGACAAGAGTGTGGTGGTTACCGGGGGTGGGGAGAAGGGGGATGTGGGAGGGAAGGAGGGAGAGGGGAGGGGGCACGGGGAGGGGCACAAAGAAACTAGATAGAAGGTGACGGAGGACAATCTGACTTTGGGTGATGGGTATGCAACATAACTGAATGACAAGATAACCTGGACATGTTTTCTCTGAATATATGTACCCTGATTTATTGATGTCACCCCATTAACATTAATAAAAATTTATTAAAAAAAAAAAGCAGTGGTACACACACACACACACACACACACACAGTGGAATACTACACAACTGTGAAAAAGAAGGAAACCTTAACTTTTGCGACAGCATGGATGGACCTGGAGACTATTATGCTAAGTGAAATAAGCCAGGCAGAGAAAGAAAAATATCATATAACTTCACTCATTTGAGGAATCCAACAAACAATGTGAACTGAAGAATGGAATAGCGGCAGAGGCAGGATCAAAGGGACCAGAGGGAAAGCGGACAGAGGGAAACGGGATGAGAGGATGGGATCAGAGAAGGGAAAGAGATTAGTGAAATTGTATATACATAATACAGCATTATAGTGAGCAGGAAAGCAAATCCTAGAGGGAAGGGGGGAGGGCATTTTGGGGAAGGGGGGCAAGGACGATGTTGAGGGAAACACCGGGGTTAGGGGGATGTATTTTTGGGGACACTTGAATCTATGTAAACACAATAAATTAAAATTTTTTTAAAAGTTAGAAATTTAGCTTTAATAATACAGTGTGTCCGTAAAGTCATGGTGCACTTTTGACTGGTCACAGGAAAGCAACAAAAGACAATAGAAATGTGAAATCTGCACCAAATAAAAGGAAAAACCTCCCAGTTTCTGTAGGATGATGTGGCAGCATGTGCACATGCGCAGATGATGACGTAACATTGTGTATACAGCGGAGCGGCCCACGGCCATGCCAGTCGAGATGTGGACGGTACAGAGGAAAGTTCAGTGTGTTCTGTGGCTCGCTAAATTCGAATCCGTGACCAAAGTGCAATGTGAATATCGGCGCGTTCATAACAAAGCACTACCACATAGGAATAACATTACTCGGTGGGATAAGCAGTTGAAGGAAACCAGCAGTTTGGTGGAGAAACCCCGTTCTGGTAGGCCATCAGTCAGTGACGAGTCTGTAGAGGCTATATGGGATAGCTACCTAAGGAGCCCTAAAAAATCTGTGCATGAGCCCTGGCTGGTTGGCTCAGCGGTAGAGCGTCGGCCTAGCGTGCGGAGTACCCGGGTTCGATTCCCGGCCAGGGCACACAGGAGAAGCGCCCATTTGCTTCTCCACCCCTCCGCCGCGCTTTCCTCTCTGTCTCTCTCTTCCCCTCCCGCAGCCAAGGCTCCATTGGAGCAAAGATGGCCCGGGCGCTGGGGATGGCTCTGTGGCCTCTGCCCCAGGCGCTAGAGTGGCTCTGGTCGCAACATGGCGACGCCCAGGATAGGCAGAGCATCGCCCCCTGGTGGGCAGAGCGTCGCCCCTGGTGGGCGTGCCGGGTGGATCCCGGTCGGGCGCATGCGGGAGTCTGTCTGACTGTCTCTCCCTGTTTCCAGCTTCAGAAAAATTAAAAAAAAAAAAAAAAAAAAAAAAAATCTGTGCATGAGCCCACATCGAGTTACACTGAATAGGTAGGAAACTGGGAGAGTTTTCCTTTTATTTGGTCAGATTTCACATTTCTATTTTCTTTTGTTGCTTTCATGTGACCGGTCAAAAGTGTACCATGACTTTACAGACACACTGTAGTAGCTTTTAGTTATAATTAATAGGATTAATGATTAATGCGTGTAAAAAGTTTCCTTCTAGGAGCTGGATATATAACTTGATGAGGCTGCTAGAGCAATCCACCTTTGAGGCCCAGGCCCAGGAGATTCACAAACAAAATAGTACCTAAGCCCTGATGCTTCAAGGATGGGACTTCCTGCTGACAAGGACACAGATAAAGAAGTATTGGTCAGTAGATGAAAAAAATGCTAGAATACTCCCTGGACAGCACTTGTTATCTAATTAACTTCTTTCTAAATTTCAAACCCCTCAGCTATCCCTTTCTTCCCCTTATAAAAAGAGTGGCTGAGACAAGGTGTTCTGATGGTTTTTGCGTACAGAACCCCCACCCTCTCAGATCGCCAACCATCTGAATAAAGCGCCCAGAGATTCAATCTTTGTCTCTAATTTGGCTTAGTGGTTACAAGCAGCACAAACACACTTTTCCAGTTTCAGGTGCACTTATGCTCTGACCCATCAGTGCAACTTCTGGAAGTCTACACCACAAACCGACTTGCACATGTATGAAATATTACATATTCAAAGTTATTTGCTGCAGCATAGTGTTTTTTGCAAAAGCAAAAGACTACTAACAACACAAATGCCCACTTTTTACAACAAAGGCTTTTATAATAACCATGTAATACACAAAATTCAGCTCTTAAAAGCTGTGAAAGATTTCTATAATACACTGTTAAATTTAAAGAAGACATGTTTTCTTTCCTCTAAGAAAATGGCGAAATAGGAAACTATTTCCATCTATTCTGTTTGCATAATGCTATAAACAAATGAAAATGGTACTTATAGGGGTAAGATGGAGTGGGCGAGAGGGGAATGAAGTTGACAGGATTAAGGATGAGAGGGCTTCTCTTTTAACTCCTTTTTCTATCATTGGATTTGTGAATCCTGCAAACTTATTACCTAGTCAAAAATGAACAAATCTAAATTTTAAAAAAACCTATTTTATGTTATATACTCTTCACTGAACCACTATTTTCTTCTGAATATCACTTTTCTTCTTAAGAGTACGTTTACTAGAAATGTCAAATCATTAAAGATAAGGAAAAAATAGCTGACTACAAGAAACATCTAACTGCAGCTAACATTAATGAATTCTTTAAAAAAAAGAATAGAAAAAGAATGTGGCTAAATCAGAGGTTGGCAAACTGTGGCTTTTGGATCAAACTCAGCCCTAGAATACTTTGTAGGGCTGTGAGCTAAGAATGTGGTTTAAGATGAAAAGGGTTGTGAAGAAAATATAAAGAATATGTGACAGAGACCTTTTGTAGCTCACAGAACACATCTGCTGACCACTGGTCTGAATAATATCGTCATTCACATGCTCTCGTGAAGCAGAAGCATAAACTAGTTACCTTATATGTGCAGATGGTCAATTTCCTCTTCCTGGTCTCAGTGTTTCTCTGCAGTAATGTGTTACACATCTGGAAAACCTGCTGCATGACAGCATCTTGTCTCAGGTCATCACGGCCCTTCAGAATAATCAAAATACACATAACTAAGTTAATTTTCTTTACTATAAAACTATGCCAAGAGTCATCTGAGGACAGTTAAAGGGCACTCAGAAGTCAGTCTGAGCATCACTGCTCCTCTTAACTTACATAATTAAGACCTATGGCTTTCCTTTCATTTAGAATAAACTGTAACACTGGGTGTAAGCAATTTAGAGAAAAGAAATTTTGCCCTAGCCGGGTGGTTCAATGATAGAGCCTCGGCCGGCATGTGGATGTCCCAGGTTCAGTTTCCTCTCAGGGCACACAGAGGAGATGACCACCTGCTTCTCCACCCCTCTTCCTCCTCTCTCTCCCCAGGGTTGCCTGGTGGATCACCAGTTGGTGCATGTAGGAGTCTGTCTCTTGTTTCTCCCCTCCTCTCACTTAAAAAATAAATAAAAAAGGTTTCCCCTAGCTGGTTTTGTAATTGGACTAACTGGAAGTCTTCCCCCTGGGTGGGGAAGCACTGCTCTCGGCACTAGTCTTCAGCAAGGTCCAAGAGCTTCTGAGCAGAGGAAGGGAGGAATACTCTTCCTTTCTGGTACATCTGATAGCACTCAGCATACTGCCAGACTCAGGATTTTGAAGCAAGCACCTTCAACTTGAATGAATCAAAAAAATAAAGCAATAACCCCTAAACTATCTTTTCTATAACAAGCAAGTTGATTGTTAACCTCATCATGTCTGTACATGTTAAAAGTATTCCTTTACTTCGTTATAATCAATAATGATCTTTCAGTGACATAAAGAATGGAGAAAAACATTATGCTCCTACAGAGAATACCATTGTTTCTCCATGTATAAGACACATCTTAATTTTGGGGCCTGAAATTTGAAAAAAAAATGTATTACATAAAGTTATTGAACTCAAGTTTTATTCATCATAAAATTCATACAACTCCTCAGCACTATCAAAACTCCCATCCATTAGCTTGTCCTCATCTGTGTCTGATGATGAATCACTGTCTTCATATATTGCCTCATCCTCAGTTCCATCTATGATATTTGAAATGCCATACTTCTTAAATGACTTGACAATGATCTTAATCTTGATATTATCCCAGGATCTTTTCACCCAGGTACAAACTTCTCCTATAGTTAGTTTCTTTCTGCTAGTGTCAAACTGTCCCCAGAAAACTTCATCCACTGGTTCCATTTGTCTCTCATGGCAGCTTGGAAGGGTTTGTTAATGCTGATAGCAAGTGGTTGGAGCTGGATGTCAAGCCTCCAGGTATGATGGCAAGTTTTGTTTTCTGCTCTGCAGCAATCTTCTTTGTGTTTTCCGTTACATGTGCCCTGAACTGCTCAAGCACCAATAGGGCAGATTTGCGTAAGAGCCTACCTGGTCTCCTTCTCCAAACTTTCTCAAACCAGATCTTCATCCCATTCTGATTCATCCAACCCTTGTCATGAACGTGGACAATCACTCCTCAAGGAATGTCTTCTTTTGGCATTGTTTTGCATTGAAAATCAGCATAGGAGGCAGCTTGGTTCTGCCGGCACACAAGCTAGAACAACTGTATAACGGCTCTTCTCATGTCCACTTGTCTTCACAGCTACAGTTTTCACCCCCTTACCAATAGTTCTGTTGCCTGGGACATCTAAAGGGGACTTTGTCCATATTTGCAATCTTTCCCAACTCAAACTAATGTGTCTTCCAACAATGAATAACAAAACAATAAAATTCTGCTCATAGCTTTCAGGCATCTTTTGGGCAAGTCTGGTGCGTGTACGCATGCTTAGTCCATTCTGTTTCATGGACCTGAAGCACCAATTGTGTCCTCCTTTGAAATCAGTAACTTCTTTTTTATCAGCAATTCTTCTTGCCTCATCCTGAGCCATCTTTGTGGACATAGGAATTCCACCTGCCCTTTGCTCTTCAATCCATATCTTCAATTTCCTCTCGAAATCAGGCCATTTTGCTGACTTGCCTCTCATGGCCTTCTTCTGCCGTGGAGTTTTCAGTAGGTTTCTTCTTGCTGTAGCCAGTCTTGGATTGATTTCTCGGTTGGAGGAGGATCAAACTTATGTTCAGCAGCACGATTTCCATTCACTTTTGCAAACTGGATCATTCTTTTTAAGACTTTATTTATTCTATTTTTAGAGAGGAGAGAGAGAGAGAGAGAGAGAGAGAGAAGGGGAGAGGAGCAGGAAGCATCAATTCCCATATGTGCCTTGACCAGGCAAGCCCAGGTTTCAAACCGGTAAACCTCAGCGTGCCAGGTCGACGCTTTATCCCATTGCGCCACCACAGGTCAGGCTAAACTGGATTTTTTTTTTTGTATTTTTCTGAAGTTGGAAACGGGGAGACAGTCAGACTCCTGCAAGTGCCCGACTGGGATCCAACCGGCACGCCCACCAGGGGGTGATGCTCTGCCCACTGGGGGGCATCGCTCTGTTGCAACCAGAGCCATTCTAGCGCCTGAGGCAGAGGCCATAGAGCCATCCTCTGCACCCAGGCCAACTTTGCTCCAATGGAGCCTTGGCTGCAGGAGGGGAAGAGAGAGACAGAGAGGAAGGAGAGGGGGAGGGGTGGAGAAGCAGATGGGCGCTTCTCCTGTGTGCCCTGGCCGGGAATCGAACCTGGGACTCCTGCATGCCAGGCCGACGCTCTACCACTAAGCCAACTGGATCATTTTTAACTTGAATTCAGCACTGTATGAGGATCTCTTCTGAGCCATTTCTGGGCAGAACGTGGCAAAACGTAACCTACTGTAATATACTGGTAACAAGTGTGAGACAATGAGCACAAAGACAACAAGCGTGAAAAGGTGGGAAATGCAAGTAAAAAAAAATACACTACCACCATCTAAGATGCACCCAGTTTTTAGATCCCAAAGTTTTCAAAAAAAAGTGTCTTATACATGAGGAAATAATGTAATGCATTTTTATAGTATAAGTTTTCCATACTTCTAATTATTCACAATGACAATAAAGATACAGATAAAGCATGAAGAAAATAACTACAGTTTTTCTTTGACTCTTCATGAACTCTCTTAAGATCTACATCATAGAAGGAATGTCTCACCTTGACAAGCTGTCTCCGTTCCTTGCCATCAGAGCCCACACATTCTATTATTTTTGGTAAATTTATACCTCCTGCTAAACGAAATTCTTCTTTAAATGACTGTATAGTCACCAGATTTCTGTATTCTCCTGTTGGGTCAACCTAATAAAAAATATAAATATGATAATATTTGCATTTAAAAATAAATTCTGATCAATAATTTTATTTTATTTATTGTGTGTGTGACAGAGACAGAGAGACAGAGGGAGGACAGACTGGTATAGACGGATAGGAAGAGAGAGAGAGATGAGAAGCATCAACTCATAGTTGCAGCACCTTGGTGGTTCACTGATTGCTTTCTCATATGTATCTTGACCAGCGGGCTACTGCAGACCAAGTGACCCCTTGCTCAAGCCAGTAACTTTAGGCTCAAGCCAGCGAGGTTGGGCTTCAAGCAAGTGACCTCTGGGCTCAAGTCAGCAACCATGGGTCATGTCTATGATCCCACGCTCAAGCTGGATGAGCCCGTGCCCAAGCTGGTGACCTTGGGGTTTTGAACCTGGGTCCTCTGTGTCCCAGTCCGATGCTCTATCCACTGCACCACCACCTGGTCAGGCCTGGTCAATATTAAGCAGAGGAATGAATGACAAAATGCTGTTGGTTAAGAACTAGATCTATAACTTGAATTTCCTGTTAAATGAAAGAGTATTTGACATTGAAAAGGTTTTAAAAAGTGACATAGATAACACTATCTCCCTGAATATCTCTTAAATAAAAGTAGGTTATACAAAATTAGAAGTGTCACTGAAAAATCAAGGTTTGTGTCTTAACACCGACTTGTACAGGCTAAGGTCATCTGAGAAATATTAAACTCACAGACCATAATAAGGTAAATTTTAGAAGAATGTGGAGATGAGTTCTCTAGGTTGTAACTATTAAATATGGCATTCTTAGCTAATATTCAGCTAAACAATATTGATGGAATAGCTGGAAAGATATTAGTTAATTCACATAATACAGCTATACTTCAAGTCAAATAATTATAGGTACTAACCACTAAACTGCAAACTTAAAGGAAAGATTTACAACATAGTTAAAATGATCATTTCCTAAACTATAACCTTTATTAATAAATATAACCCTGACAAATTTTATACTGGAATACATACTGCATTACTTATCACTGTAATACATCACAGTCAATATACTGTAATGCATACAGAATTTTTAAAACCAGTAACACAATTAGGAACCTTCTTTCTAAGTTTAAAGCTTATCTTGGCATAAGCACATGGAATCTTTCCTTCTTCTGCCAATGAAGATAATAGTCTATGGACCTGCTTCTTGAGAAAGATGAGAGGTATAAAACTGAAGGCAAGTCTGACCAGGCGGTGGTGCAGTGGATAGAGCGTCAGACTGGGACGCGGAGGACCCAGGTTCGAGACCCCGAGGTCGCCAGCTTGAGCACGGGCTCATCGGGATTGAGCAGGGCTCACCAGCTTGAGTCCAAGGTTGCTGGCTCGAGCAAGGGGTCACTTGGTCTGCTGTAGGCCCCTGGTCAAGGCACATATGAGAAATCAATCAATGAACAACTAAGGAACCGCAACGAAGAATTGATGTTTCTCATCTCTCTTTCTTACTGTCTGTCCCTATCTGTCCCTCTCTCTGACTCTGTCTCTACCACAAAAAAACCACACACACACACACAAAAAAACCTGAAGGCAAAAGAAAAGAAAGGAGGAGGGGCCTTTAAGTATTTAAGACTTGAGCAAAGGGAATTTAATAAAGAAAACTACAGGCTGAAACAAAGAAATAGCTAATAATTCATTAATTTTGACCCACAAAGAAAAGGTGAATTTAAATGATTTAACCTAATAGAGAAGAATTTGGTTTAATAAAAAAACAAACAAACAGAGAACAAAAAACCAGTTAATGGTAAATTACCTTAATTTCCATAGTAGGCACAACAACATCGTCTAAATTCTGAAATTTAGTTATTGGCTGGTCTGTTGGAATTTTTATGCCTTCTGTATATAAAATAAAGAGGTATTAGTGACAACTGAAAATTGAGGAATAGCACTGAAGGTAAAGCACAATTTAACGGATGCCACAGACCCTGACCAGTGGCTGATCCGTGGTTTAGGCCCTGCTTTAGAAATGCAGACCCAAGGGCTCGGTTCACACAGTAGCTCAGGGCCACAGTGTAGCAATGGTTAATATGGCTTACAAATGCATTTGCAGGTTACCTGCCACTGGTAATTAGAGCACATTCCACCGGAGGGACCAGGTTGAGCATCTTAATATAATTACATATTTTCTTTTTTAAGTAATTACATAAGATAATTACAGAACGTAGTCCTGCCATATTACTATGAAAAGTGACTAAAGAACATGGTACTTTTGTCTGCAGAGAAACACAATGAGAAGTCTTATTCTTATTGTAAAGTAGTAAGAATTTAAATGTGAAGATACTGTTCTGAACAGAAAAAGGAGAGATACTGCTAAGTGAATGCAAATAACCAAATATTACAGCATCTAATAATTATTTGAAAAAATGCAGCAAGAAGAATGGATTATATGCAAGGCATTGTATAGAGGAAATGGAAGCCTTTTCATTGTTAAGTTCTATGGCACAGCAAGTAACTAACATTATTTAAATAAACCTCAACCCTAAAATCTCTCAGTTATTATTTTAAAGGACTTATTTCTATGCAGTTCTCTGTCACAGAAGATTACCTAGAAAAATCAAATAATAAATTCAGTACAGTCATCTATTTTATAGTCTGACCAAAAGATATTAAGTGAAAGTAGATGGTGTTAAAGCTATTAGATAAAAATTTGGATCACCTGTGAACTGTAATCACTGGGACTTTCATATCTATATATCCCTACAAAGAATAACATAGCAAAAAAGGAACATGTTCTTCTAAACACATACTTCTCTGAGCCTTCCAAGGAGTGGCATCAAAGTTTGCTAATATAATATAAGCATCACAAAGTGCCTCAACATTTCTGACCATCTTAGGTCTCTTAGCTCTGATAGTACGTATTATTTTGTTTGCAGCTTCAGTTCGATCCTATTAATAAAAACAAACAAAAGACAATGCATAAGAAAATACCCAACACTTCAACTTTTTGTTAACAAAAATAACAAAAGAAAAAAGGAATGTATGCATACATGTATACGATGAAAGGACTAGAATCCTTCAGATCCAAACAAAACAGTACCCTTATGAATGAAATATATGAAAGGTATAATAATCTCAAGAGTAAGTGGCGTGGATGCCTTTTAAAATCTTTTTTATTTGCTCAATGATGTGAGGAGAAAATGTGAAATATTATTGGTACTTACGCTTTAAGAAATATTCAGAAATTTTGAACCAATTTTAGGTGGTATCACAACAAAGGAATTATAAACGAATATAGTCACAACACACATTCTGAGAATCCCTGAGACTTAAGAAAAAAATATCCTGAGAAAATATGAACGTCACTATTCAAAATGTTATGTATGTTTAATCCAAATACCTCATCAAGCTGAGAGCTTTGTTTAGGTACACTTTTAGTTATTCTGCCCCGTCTTGCTGCCTCTGGTTTGGTCAACAATTGATCTTTGTTTGCATTTGCTAAGGCCAGTATAATAAATAAAGTATGATGGGGGTGATCTGTTGAAATTCTAGAGATGAGCTGTCAGAAAATAAAGAACTATTAATTATTGAATAAACAAAATTAGAAAACCAGAACCCTTTCATTTTGCTTAACAATAAGGTATGTGTTACTGTATTAGATCCCACAGTGAGTGGAGTGTGTGTCTGTGTGAGAGACTGAGGTACATGAGGAATAATGTGCAGTGAGAAGAGACAAAAGGAAATCTTTTTTCCTACCCTTATACAGAATAATAAATATGACTAAAAGAATTTTGTATTTCCATTTCCTAGAGTGGAATTATATTCTTGATATAGTGTATAATAATATAAAATAAAAGCAACTGTTTTGAGTTTCAGGTTTACTTACATTACTGAGGACTTCATGAAATCCTAGGCCTCCCATCATCTTGGTCCCCATTCTAGCAGCCAATTGGTACATAAGAGGCAAAAATTTATAGGATGAAATCTTCATTCCATCTCTCTATCATTAAAAAATATATACAAAATTAAGACACAATGCATTTCAAATAGTCTCACATCTAAGCAAATAAATTATTCTAAACTAATGCTCTTCAACTAGCACAACCACCTAGTGGTTGTTAATAAAACTTCACTAACTACATTTTTTCCTTATGTATTTTATCTGAAAGTATTTCTTTTTTTTTTTTTAAATAAATTTTTATTAATGGTAATGGGATGACATTAATAAATCAGGGTACATATATTCAAAGAAAACATGTCTAGGTTATTTTGTCATTAAATTATGTTGCATACCCCTCGCCCAGAGTCAGATTGTCCTCCGTCACCCTCTATCTAGTTCTCTGTGCCCCTCCCCCTAACTCTCTCCCTCCCTCCCTCCCATGTCCTCCCTCCCCCCACCCCTGGTAACCACCACACTCTTGTCCATGTCTCTTAGTCTCATTTTTATGTTCCACCAATGTATGGAATCATGTAGTTCTTGTTTTTTTCTGATTTACTTATTTCACTCCGTATAATGTTATCAAGATCCCACCATTTTGCTGTAAATGATCTGATGTCATCATTTCTTATGGCTGAGTAGTATTCCATAGTGTATATGTGCCACATCTTCTTTATCCAGTCTTCTATTGAAGGGCTTTTTGGTTGTTTCCATGTCTTGGCCACTGTGAACAGTGCTGCAATGAACATGGGGCTACATGTGTCTTCACGTATCAATGTTTCTGAGGTTTTGGGGTATATACCCAGTAGAGGGATTGCTGGGTCATAAGGTAGTTCTATTTGCAGTTTTTTGAGGAACCACCATACTTTCCTCCATAATGGTTGTACTACTTTACAGTCCCACCAACAGTGAATGAGGGTTCCTTTTTCTCCACAGCCTCTCCAACATTTGCTATTACCCGTCTTGTTGATAATAGCTAATCTAACAGGGGTGAGGTGGTATCTCATTGTAGTTTTGATTTGCATTTCTCTAATAACTAATGAAGCTGAGCATCTTTTCATATATCTGTTGGCCATTTGTATCTCTTCCTGGGAGAAGTGTCTGTTCATGTACTCTTCCCATTTTTTTATGGGATTGTTTGTTTGTTGTTGAGTTTTATGAGTTCTTTGTAAATTTTGGATATTAGGCCCTTATCTGAGCTGTTGTTTGTAAATATCATTTCCCATTTAGTTGGCTGTCTGTTTATTTTTATATCAGTTTCTCTTGCTGAGCAAAAACTTTTTATTCTGATGTAGTCCCATTCATTTATCTTTGCCTTCACTTCTCTTGCCATTGGAGTCAAGTTCATGAAATGTTCTTTAAAACCCAGGTCCATGATTTTAGTACCTATGTCTTCTTCTATGTACTTTATTGTTTCAGGTCTTATATTTAGGTCTTTGATCCATTTTGAATTAATTTTAGTACACGGGGACAAACTGTAGTCGAGTTTCATTCTTTTGCATGTGGCTTTCCAGTTTTCCCAACACCATTTGTTGAAGAGGCTTTCTTTTCTCCATTGTATGTTGTTGGCCCCTTTATCAAAGATTATTTGACCATATATATGTAGTTTTATTTCTGGGCTTTCTATTCTGTTCCATTGGTCTGAGTGTCTATTTTTCTGCCAATACCATGCTGTTTTGATTATTGTGGCCCTATAATATAGTTTAAAGTCAGGTATTGTAATGCCCCCAGCTTCATTCTTTTTCTGAAAGTATTTCTGATTGATATTCTAGATTGATTTATCAGTAAGTCACAGTAGTATTTGATCCTAAATTAAATTGTATTCAGAAGTTAAATACTTGGCACTCCTTAAAATCTAGTGAACCCAAGGAGGACAAAATGTAGATCTGCAGACCATAATCCTGAGAAGTCAGTGTGTAATAAAATAGAACAGTTACTTTCCCCTCTATGCTAAAAATAAGAGGATTGTACCAGTAGTAGAGATTGGCTGTAGCTATTGTGAATCTTGTCATTCTTTTCATCCAGCAGAACCATTTTACTTTTGTTTTGTTTTGTTTTTTTTTAATAATTTTATTTATTTATTTATTCATTTTAGAAAGGAGAGAGAGAGGGAGAGAAGAGAGAGACAGAGAGAGAGAAGGGGAAGGAGCAGGAAGCATCAACTCCCATATGTGCCTTGACCAGGCAAGCCCAGGGTTTTGAACCGGCAACGTCAGCATTTCCAGGTCGACGCTTTATCCACTGCGCCACCACAGGTCAGGCAACCATTTTACTTTTAAGCTTCCAACTGACTGCTATTATATATAGTATATATACTGCTCACAAAAATTAGAGCATATTTTATAGCTTCATATTCATTTTTTAACATCCCCTAATTTTTGTGAGCAATATATATATAATCAACTTAACTTTAGTATCAGGTGTCATCAGTAAAATCTAATATTTTTAAAAATCTTTTTTTTCTCTTCTTTGTCCGAGTGAGAGGAGGGGTGATAGAGAGACAGACTCCTGCACGCTCCCCTGACTGGGATCCACCCAGCAACTCGCGTCTGGAGCCAGTGCTCTGCCTGCCTGAGGCCATGCTCAGAACCGAGTTATTTTGAGCACCTAAGGCAAAGGATCCACGGAGCCATCCTCAGCGCCTGGGCCAATGTGCTTGAACCAATTGAGCCATGGCTGCGAGGGGAGGAAGAGGGAGGGAGGGAGGAAGCGAAGGAAAGAGGGGGAGAGAGAGAGAGAGAGAGAGAGAGAGAGAGAGAGAGAGAGAAAGGAGGTTGAAGGATGGAGAAGCAGATGGTTGCTTCTCCTGTGTGCCCTGCCCAGGAATCAAACCCAGGACATCCACATGCCAGGTCGATGCCCTACCACTAAGCCAACTGGCCAGGGCCAAAAACTTGCTTTCTTAAAAAATACCTTTTTTCATTTACAAAAGTAATCCACTGTAAAAATTCCACAAAAGCATAAAGCAGAGGAAAAACTGCACCTATGATCACATCATTTTTAACTGCTCTCCTAATCCCCCAATCTAACATTTTGGGTACTTTCCTGTGGTAATTGCAAAGAAATAGGAAAAGACTGACCTAAATGTTCTCATGTCTGCATAAAACTGCATCAATATAGCTAATTAATCATACCTATTACACTATGAGCACTAAACCAACTGCTAGGGATACAAATAAGTATACATAATCCATGACACTAAGCAATTTATGTCTAAGCTCTTAAAAAGCACAGGGTAGAATACTGGATTGAAAAAGACAACTTGCCTTCATCATGCCATTGACTTCAGGAACTCCAGAATTTTCAAGCCAGAGGGAACAAAGACGAAATATCCACATATCATGCCCTTCTCCACTTAACAGGCAATTGATGTAATTTTCAACTGCTTTGCATAAGAAACGTTTACGATCCTCTCTCAGTGCACGGAATGCACACTCATCCAGCTCCAGCTCTCGTTGAACTTTGACTATGTACCTTGCATTGAATAATTTAAGTAAAACACAAAAGCCATCATATTTTATAGAACTATAAAATCATACATGATATACAACAAATAAAAATCAGAAAAAGCAAAATTCTAAGAATTATAAAGGGAATAATTCAAAAGCTATTCTAGGTAACCAAGGACAAAGTGGACTCTACCTAAGGTATTTAGTTAATTTTATTCCCTATTTTTTTTTCTTTTTTGAGAGAGAGAAAGAGAGACAGACAGGAAGGGAGATGGGAAGCATCAACTCATAGTTGTATCACTTTAGTTGTTCATTGATTGCTTCTCATACCTGACTTGACAGGGGCAGGGATGAGGTGGGGTGGTGCTCAAGCTGTGCCAGTGATCCTTGCTCAAGCCTGTGACCTTGGGCTCTAGGCAACACCTCTCAACTCATGACCTTGGGATCATGTTGATGAACCCGTGGTCAAGCCAGTGACCTCAAGGTTTTTGAACCTGGTACTTCAGCATCCCAGGTTGACACTCTACCCACTGTGCCACCACCAGTTAACCTATCTTTATTCTCTACTAAGACTAAAATACACAGGCCTGTATAAAAGGTTGAATTACATCAAAATAGGTAAGTCTCTTGTATTTAATTTTGACACCTATCTATTTTTATCTATAACACCAAAAAAGCAAAACAAAAAGCTAGCATCCACATACTCTACAATGAGCTTAACACGGGAACATAAATTCATGCTCTGATTCTGTGTGTTTGTAGATATACAGTCACTGTACATCTATATATCTTGTCATTTGTAGACACCTAGTTACCTGTTGGTCTGAATTTTATGTTCCCTGAGAAAGCCTACTTCTTCTTTGGCCCTTTTCAGGAGAGCTTGTTTGTTTTCAAATTCTGATGATTTCATGTGGTTTTCAATTCTCTGGTATTGAATATCTGAGAACCGTGCTAATGACAAAAATGCTTTCATTTTTCCATTTCTGAGCTCATCACTTTCTTCATCATAATTTCCAGCAACTTCCACTGCCTTCAAGAAAACACAATTCGTTTATATATTTATAGGTACTAAAGGCATCAAAAGAATCACTCAGGTGAAAGAATACCTATACTAAAGTGTAAGTTATTTATGTAACATCTACATTATAGAAATAGAGTATTTCCCTGACAACTCTGATCGTAACAGTTAATATTTGTAAATAAATGTACAAAAACAAGGGCTTTATAAAATTTAAAGACAATAATATACTGCTTTCCATGTTACACTTATTTAGTGAGGTATGTCCAAAACTAACTAAAGAAAAAAGAGGTAGAAACAGCAAAGCTGAAAGGGGCTAGAATACTTAAGTCCTTACTACTATATGTTGAGTGATCAGACTACAAGTGAATGCATCTTCCTTACTCAGCCAATTCTGTAATATATCAAGGGGGAAGAATCAGAAACAACCTGTTGAAAGAGTAGCTTCTGGTGGGAGGTTAAGAAAGACCCATTTGAGCTTACTTCCAAAATATACTCCTTCTTTTGTAACATTGTTTAATTCTGCACTAAAGTTATATAAGAGTAATAATATACGGAAAAGAGAAATCATACTTTATTTGCTTTTGAAATAAATTTAGCTTGGATGAAAAGATCAAATTTATTCATGCTAAACAACTGTCTTAAGTATTGGTAGAAAATCTTACCTTTTCTAGATAGGTCTGCATGATGACTGTAGGATTTTCTAAGCACGTTTCTGCTAACCAGTTGCCACAAACTCTCAGACATTCTGTGTATATAAGTTTTAGGTTGGGATCACTCTGTTTACAAAAAGAAAAATTTTAAATTTAATTCATTATCAGGACTATAAAAAAAAAAATCTCCCTTCTCAGGGGGAAAAAGCAAGTTAACAATATTTATCTTTATCTGCCTTCACCATTTAACTAAATAATCCAAGTATGTATTGTAAGTTTATAAAATAATCATCCTCTATTGCAGTGGTTCTCAACCTTTCTAATGCCGTGACCCCTCAATACAGTTCCTCATGTTGCGGTGACCCCAAACCAAAAAATAATTTTGGTGGCTACTTCATAACTGTTATTTTGCTAGTTATGATTCGGAATGTAAATACCTGATATGCATTATGTATTTTCCGATGGCCCGCGGGGGTCACGACCCACAGGTTGAGAACTGCTGCTCTATTGTTTATTATTATTATTACTGGAACAACTCACAATTATTGAGTAATTGTATATGCCCTTTTTAAGGGTTTTATGTATATTAACTCAATCCTGTGAAATGAGTATTACTGTATGTCCCCATGTATAAGACACACCTTAATTTTGGGACCCGAAATTGGAAAAAAAATGTATTACATAAAGTTATTGAACTCAAGTTTTAGTCATCATAAAATTCAAACAATTCATCACTGTCAAAACTCCCATCCATTAGCTTGTCCTCATCTGTGTCTGATGACGAATCAGTCTTCAACAATGAGCGCAAAAACGAGAGTGAAAAAGCAGGAAATGCAAGTAAAAAATAATCTACAACCACTGTATAAGACGCACCCAGTTTTTAGACCCCAAATTTTTGGGGAAATGGTGCGTCTTATACATGGGAGGAAACGCTATTATCTTTAATTTGCAGAGTAGAAGCTAGTGAGGCACGAAGAAGGCAGGTAACTCTAGGCAGCCAGACTCCAGGACCCCTATTTTAAAGCAATATTTAAACATAATATTTAAACATAATAAAGTTCTCACTGCTTTGGTATAATGATAAATTCTCTAATAAGGGAAGATGTCAAACAAGTGCCTAATACCAAAAGTAAAAAAGTTGATATTCACTAATCAGGACTGTCAGAAGAACAACATTGTGACCAAACCTTTTAACACCTCATGATTCCTACAAACACCTCTACTCTTGTTCATCGTGTGCTGGAAATAAAGTTATGGAAGCAGCCAAGACTTCAATAACTAATACATAATGTTAGGTAAAATAGCAAACGTATTTTCAAAGCATTTGGATTGACAACCTAATTATTCCAACATGCTTATTTAAAATTTTTCTTCTCTCATGCATTTTCTTTCTTTTTTCTTTTTAATTTTAAACTTCCAATAGCTGTTTCATGTTTGTTTCCCACATATCCTTCTTGAATTCTATGGAAAGTTAAAAAAAAACTTTAGAATAAATCAAATCTACCATAAAATGGACTGATAGAATTGTTGCAAATAAGAAAAATGAATACTTTCTAAACTCTTTGAAAAATATTAATTTTCAGACTTTTTATAATCTTATTCATGGATCAGTAATTTCAAGGCTTTAATAAAATAGTGAATTTATTTAAAATATTTAAAGTACAGTAATTTTTTAAGAGTAAAATACTACTTAGCCAATAGAAAATGTGAACCTCTGAACAACTGGCATCCAACTTCTTGATCATCTGCTTGAGAATGCTCAGGGCAAGACTGTGCTCCTTTTTTGCCCAGAATACTTGTGCTTCTTCTAGCTGCCACCCAGAGACTCCACAGCCAGTTGAATTATACTGTTTAATTTGAAATATTGCCTTTTCAGGGAGCTGAAATGAAAATAACATATGGAAGTAAATACTTTTACTATTATTACTACTACCACTAATAATAATAATAAAGCAGTAACTTCCCTTCACTGTGGACTTGACTATTTGTCAGAACTGTCTGCTTTCCCAACCCCCTACATCTGCCTGTCTGTTTTTCTCATACTTATATGTATGTATATACGTATGTGTGTATACACACAGTATATAAAATCATTGAATTGTTATCAATATAAGTTAGGTATCTTCTCATTTTAGAAACAGAAAATTGCCCTGGCCGGCTGTTCAGTGGATAGAGCATCAGCCTGGCATGTGGACATCCCAGGTTTGATCTGCAGTCAGGGCACACATGAGAAGCAACCATCTACTTCTCCACCCCACCCCTCCTCCTTCTCTTTCTCTTCCCCTCCAATAGCCAATGGCTTGGTTGGTCCAAGCATCAGCCTCAGAAACTGAGGACAGCTCGGGTGATTCAAGCCTTCACCCTCAGACAAGCATTGCCCAGTGGCTGGTCAGGGCATATGTGGGAGTCGTCTATCTCTCCTCCTCCTACTTAGAAAAACAAACAAACCAAAAACCCAGAAAATTGAGGCTTAGTAAGTATCTTGTCTAAGACTTAAATGCAGGTCTAATTCCAAAATCCAAAATCTTAGCTTAAACAATTATTCTAAACAATACTTTAATAGTGATTTCTGCTTCTCAATGACACTGCTTTTTTATTCATATCTACTTTCTAGGTAATAAAAGGACAGGTCAAGAGATAAGATGACATAGTTTTAAGTCCTATTACCTGAGTGTTCTTGAAAGTTCGAGCTAGTACAGAGAATTCTACAAGGTGCTTTGTGAGAATGTCCTTAAAACATTCTTTTTGTGAATTCTTCATTTCCTGTTCCATCAAGATCTGCAAAATGACTGTGCGTAGAGCCATGATAGGCTCCTGAAAACTAAAATCACTGTCTTTGAGGAGCTGGGAGTGTTTCCACCACTTAGTGTATACTTCAGAGGGTTGCCTGTCCATGACTGATCTGAAAGCAAAATCAGAATTCATATAAGCAAGAGAAATGGAAAAAAAAAGTTATTATGCAGGTTCTAAATTTAAAATATAATACATAGGTGTTTTTACAGTAACAAGACTAGAACTTCTAAATAATCCAAACAAAGGACCAAAGTTCAGAAAACTACAAATGGTCCAAACTCTGAAGGTTGGCAGAGAGAGGCCACAGACAATAAATATTTTAAAAGATTTTCTTAAAAATACTCAAGATGTCACAATAAGCAGCACTTTTAAATGTACTGTCTTCTGAAATGAGAACACATTCATCAGGCCTGTCATGTGAGGTGACTATGCCTCTAGTCCTGCTCCAATGCTCCTTGTGGTAAAAGAGGACATGTCAGCAAATCACCTCATTAACTACCTACTCTACCCACCAGGCTGAAGGGTGACTGTATTACTGCAGCTGCTAAAGAAATCACAGTCCAATGAAAGAAATGAAGCAAACATTCATACACCAACATTACAGTAGAGGAAGAGAAAATGCATGTTGTAGAATTAGTTTTTATGAACAGCATGCTTCCCAGATGTTTAAACTAAGCAATGCTGTCCAGTCCTCCAGGACCATTGTATTAAGAAAAATTAAGATGAAGTATGGAGATAAAGAAGATGACAAGGTGCTGAATAGTAAATAAAAGTTCTTTTAGTTGATTAATAAAGAAGGAAACAGTGACACAAATTCATAGGAACCAAAACTAATTTCTCCCAAAATTATTTTAGAGCAGGGGATGGTATCCCCTGCTCTAAAATAATTAATCTTGGGAACCCCTTTACACTCTTTAAAAATCACTGAAGAACCTAAGAGTTTCTGTTTATTGAATTACATCTAACGACATTTAGCATATTAGAAAATAAAACTGAGAAAAATCAAATATGTATTAATTTATTTACATAACAATAAATCTATATATTCAAAAAAACCATAGTTCTCAAAACACAATTTAGTAAGAAGAATGGCACTGTATCATTAATCTGTAAAGCTCTTGGATGTCTGGGTTAACAGAGATAGTTGAAGTTTCATCTTTGCTTCTGCATTTGGTTTGTTGAGATATGATGTTCTAGTTGAAGCACATGAAGAAAATCTACCCTCATACAGATATGCAGCTGGAAAAGAGAGGAGTATGTTAACAGTCTTTTCAGATAATTATGGGTATTTTCTCAGATACCTCAAAAACTTCATGGCACTTCATGAGAAAATGAGAGCAAAATAAATAGCTAAATGAATGAATGAATGAATGAACGAACAAATGAATAAATAAATGACATTTTAGTAAAAATATAAAGATAGTTTTGATTCATGGAGCCCCTGAGTAGATTTGGGGACTCTCAGGAATCTCTTTATACCACACTTTAAGAACTGCTGTTCACTAGCTCATCAAGCTTACCTTCTGCCTCTCTTCCTAATCATTCTCTATCAGAGAAAGAGCCAGTATTACACTTTAACGGTTCTTAAAGAATGCTATCCTCTCTTTAGTTGAAGACATCTTTTTCTCAGAGGAAAAGGTTCTGGATTTGTGGCAGTAAGAACTACCAATATACTTATTAACCCTTTAAGTAGTGAGTGTTTTTCACACTTGCTGACCCCCAGGAGTGATTTTTTTTCAAAAAATGAAATTAGTTCCAGTTCCAGTTTTATTAACTTAAAATCATGTTTGTTTGATAACCAACTTATGGAAACAAGAAGACCATACATTTGCCTTTTTTTAATGTTGCCATACACATGTACGGTTATACTCTGGATGGTCAGCAGGCACGAGGACGTACATGAATGTTCGTACCACTCAAAGGGTTAATGAAAGCAGTTTTGCTCCTTTATTTTCCAGTTAAGAAGAGCCACATCAAAAGCTTAGATTTTGACTATGCAATTTTGAAAAACCATATTATTTTTCCTTCTCCTTTCTACTTACATTACATACTCCAAACTTTAGTTTAGCATGAATATAGGGTGATCTTTGTAAATTATACCCCTCCTTCCTCTTATAATAGTAGTGACTTGCAATGAAAGGATACAAGGGATCCCAGACGCCATCAAATATAAATCTCCCATTTTAGGAAGGAGGAAAGTGAGGCCCAAAAAGGGTATGTGACTTTTGCAGAGTCACAAAGTCCAAACTGAGATCTGTAGCATCCTGAATAGCTGTTTTAGCTCATTCTCCAATATTCTGGATCACTTCTTTTTCACCATTTTAGAGGCAATCTCTCCTACACACCTACTCCAAATTCACTGCCGAGGAAAATGCACTGAAGATACAACAATAAATAAGGGAATGGGGCCCACTTGTAGGGAGCTTCTAGTCAGCATGGCAGAGTATATATAAAATGACAGTATGTCAGTGCAGTGCTAAAACAAATTGTAGTATAAATAGGCTATGGCAAAAATCATGAGGAAACACGTTCATCTGGGGTAGAAAAGGGAAAATGTTGTAAAGAGGAAAACATATAAGGCTAAAGTTTAAAAATTTGAATTTTTATATTAATATTTTTTAAATGTTTATTTTAATAAGAACACAGTTCACTAGACCAATCAACTTACATCTTGATAAAAGAAAAGAAACAAACCTAGTGCTGGTCTCTACTTTGATTTTTAAAAAGTCACTGCTGGTAACAGAAAAACCATAATTGAGGATTACAAAGTCACAGGATACACATACCTTGAGAAAAGCTCCCCGATGTTTTCGAGCTCTCCAATGGCCTGCAATCTGCTAAGTGTGGGGTAGAGTGAATACACAGACTCAAGGCTGCCCTTACATAATTCTTCCACTTCTTTTACTCTAGTGGCAAAAAGGACAAGACAATTAGAAAAATAAGAAGAGGTTTTCAGGAAGATAAAAGTTCATATCTGTTGTTAAAGAGTTCTCAACATAGGCTTTGAAAAAAAAATTTTTTTTAAGTGAGAGGAGGGGAGACAGTGAGACCAACTTCTGCATGTGCCCCAATGGGATCCACTTGGTAACCTCCATCTTGGGTCAACGCTCAAATCAATAGAGCTATTTTTAGTGCCTGAGTCTGACATGCTTGGACCAACCAAGCCATACTCAGCACCCAGGGTCAATGCTTGAACCAACAAACCACTGGCTGCAGGAGGAGAAAAGGGAGAGAATGGGGAGAGAGAAGGAGAGAAAAAGAGAGAAGGGGGAGAGGGAGGGAAAGAGAAGCAGATGATCGCTTTTAATGTGACCATCTGCTTCTCTTTGACCAGGGATTGAACCCGAACATCCATATACCAGGCCAATGCTCTATCCACTAAGCAACTGGCCAGGGCCAGGGTTTGATTTTAATCTAATAATACTAATATTCATAAGCACCAGCATAATGCAGTGAAAACAAAGCAAGTCTTAGAATCATACCTGCCTAGGTTTAAATCCCAGTTGTGCTGCTTATGACTGTATAACTTTGGTCACATTATGGTTTCCTCGGAATCTAAGCTTTTCCCTTCCAGAGTTATTTTGAAGAATAGAGAATACATATAAAAAGAGCCTAAGCAGCACCTGACCTGTGGTGGTGCAGTGGGATAAAGCGTCGACCTGGAACACTGAGGTTGCCGGTTCGAAACCTTGGGCTTGCCTGCTCAAGGCACATATAGGAGTTGATGCTTCCTGCTCCTCCTCCCCCCCCCTCTCATTCTCTCTCCTTTCTCTCTAAAAATCAAATAAAATATTAAAAAAAAAAAAAAAAAAGAGCCTAAGCAGCTAGAACATAATAAGCACTTAAATGGTAGCAATATTATTTATTTCTGTAAAAAATACAAGATTTAATAGGTAACATAGCTACTGTTCAACAAAAAACAATGCCACAGGCCCTGGCCAGTTGGCTCAGCGGTAGAGCGTCGGCCTAGCATGCGGAAGACCCGGGTTCGATTCCCGGCCAGGGCACACAGGAGAAGGGCCCATTTGCTTCTCCACCCCTCCCCCGCGCTTTCCTCTCTGTCTCTCTCTTCCCCTCCCGCAGCCAAGGCTCCATTGGAGCAAAGATGGCCTGGGCGCTGGGGATGGCTCTGTGGCCTCTGCCTCAGGCGCTAGAGTGGCTCTGGTTGCAACATGGCGACGCCCAGGATGGGCAGAGCATCGCCCCTGGTGGGCGTGCCGGGTGGATCCCGGTTGGGCGCATGCGGGAGTCTGTCTGACTGTCTCTCCCTGTTTCCAGCTTCAGAAAAATGAAAAAAAAACAAAAACAAAAAAAACAATGCCACAATTGAAAGTCTGTTATGGGTACTTACTTTCTAGCGCAATGTTTCACTTCTTTAAAAAACAAACAAAAACACTAAGAGAGGAAAATTCCATAGAACTACTTAAGAAGACAAGATTAAAACTGTCAGTGTATGCTCCATGAAAAAAACAGGAGTGGCAATCAATAAAACTTTCTTGAGAGTTCAGCATAAAAGATTTACTTGGGATCTCAAAGGGAATTTTTAAAGGAAAGTATCTTTGAACCACATAAACAAAGAAAAATGTATTACATTAAAAAAATAATAATAATATAACAATTTATGTAAGTACCTAGCATCTGAGCATGCTCCTACAGCTAAAACAAAAAATTTAAAAAAGGTAATACATATAATTGATAAATGTGCATTAAAGAATTTTCTAACGTATAACATTTAAAAACACACTTTTCTAAGATACAGAAAATAATTGTTAAGATAGGCATACCCACAATACTTATAAAAACATGCTTGCACCCTGATCAGGTGGTGGCACAGTGAATAGAGTGTTGGCCTGGGATGTTGAGGACCCAGGTTTGAAACTCCAAGGTTGCTGACTTGAGCCGGTGGTTGCCAGCTTGAGTGTGGGATCATAGATGTGACCTCATGGTTGCTGGGTTGAGCAGCAGGTCACTGACTCAGCTAGACCACCCCCCCACCTCCCCTACCCCCCGTCAAAGCACATATAAGGAAGCAATCAATGAACAACTAAAGTGATGCAACAAACTATAGAAATGATCCCTGAAAGTATAGTCTTAAGTGACACAACTAGAAGCTGATGCTTCTCATCTCTTTCCCTTCCTGTCTTTCCCTGTCTGTCCTTCCTGCACCCCTGTCTCTCTGTCTTGCTAAAATAAAATAAAAATAATAATAAAAAACATGCTTGCAGAAGATAAAACTCTTCTGAGCACTCATTTCTTAGGTGTGCAAAAACTACGAAAACTGTTAAACACTAGATATTGCCCCCCTATATGCAATGAGTTTCAACACTAATTCCTATGAATTTTTATTTTTATTAAACAGGAGCTTGTTTTTGAGAGGAAGGCAGGGACTGTTTCTGAGAGGAGGGCAGGGATGACAAGGAAATCTACCTTTATTTTTATTACACAGGAGCTTGTTTTTGTGAGGAAGGCAGGGACTGTTTCTGAGAGGAGGGCAGGGATGACAAGGAAATCTACCTTTATTTTTATTACACAGGAGCTTGTTTTTGTGAGGAAGGCAGGGACTGTTTCTGAGAGGAGGGCAGGGATGACAAGGAAATCTACCTGACTGCAGCGACCAAGCTCTTATCCCTTCCCCAATGCAAATCCTTGCAGTGAAATAATTCATCAAGTTTTCAGAAAAGTCATGACAGTAAATGTTAAAATACAATAATACCTGGCATATTTGAGACTTTCATAAAACGTGGAGAATTCTCTGTCTCTCAGAGACTGCAAAGCATTGTACAGTGATTCATGGTAACTGGCTCCTTCTATTCCTTTGCTGTGAAATCATTTTTAAAATAAAATAAAAATTGATTTTAAAACAAAGAATTTTAAGATATGCAAGTATAAATAATTTCATCAACAGACAAAAATTTAAAACTAAAATTAGAATGTCTCAATTAAAAAAAAATACATTTCTAGAAATTTCAGTAAGAAATACAATGAATTTGGTCATTTAAATTCTACAAGCAGAAACAATAAATTTCTCACACACATATTGTGCCTGGTTCTAAATATGTTATATTCTCACTTTTTTATTCAATAAACACCTGCTATGTGCCAGGCACTAGACATTTGTCCCTAGATGCAGACAAGGGAGATCAGGTCCCACTCTCATGGAGTTTATGTTCTGGTTTGAAGAAGATGGACAAGAAATAACAAAAATATCAGGTAGTAACATGCAGAGAAGTAAGAGAGTAACAAAAAAAACCCGACTATTTTAGAAATGGGTAGTCAGGAAAGGTCTTGCTGAGATGTGACATTATTAAACTAGAATCGAATGACAAGAAGCCACACACATCACATGGTAACAGGGTATGAAAAAGATGCATGGAAAGTTTTTAGGTCAAAATAACTTGGCGTGAAGAAACACAGAGATGGCCTGTGTGGCTGAAACAGAATAATAGGCAAAGGTCAGAACAGGATGTGGTGATCTATAGGGCCAGGCAGGAGAAAGTGCACAGATTCAAATATGAAAGCATGTTTCTAATTATATAGCAATCCAATAGTTTGAAATTTGAAAGTCACATCAAGTAATGAAAAAAATTTTTTCCATGAAGACACTTAAATGTACAGTTCATATGATATAGTTTTTTGGTGTTTGGATCAAAAGACTTAACATAAATATGATATTTTGTATTAATTAGGTATTTAGCTTTTCCTTCAGAAAACAGTGATCTTATACAAAGGTTATAAATGTTATTTTCCTGTGTTAATAGTTTAGTAGTGTTTTTTTAGAAAAAATAGTATTTCACAAATAAAGGTAAACAGTCATTTGTATACCACCCAGACAACAGAAGTGTTATCTGACTAAAATTGATAAATGTTTGCAGCAGGAAATGGGGAGGAAAATGCCTATTCTTCATTGGATTTATAAATATAAGTGAGAAGATTCTCCTGAGAAAATATGTTTTATATTCCTATTTGCAAATACAATTGCGGGAGGAGGTTGAGTTGCCTTAATGGAAGAGATTGGAAATTCACAAGCCTAGGTACATTAACTGCTTATTGCTATCTTTTTAAAGCATTTAGGTACATCTATAGCTTGTGTGATCTCAAACACATAAAAACAGAGGTCCTGTTACATTCATAGAGCAATATTTAGAAAGTGCACTGCTTATAACTATAGGAATGACGATTAAAAACGTCCGAGCTCCTCTTACCTTACAGAAACACAGTGGTCCCACTGCATGTTCCTCCATGCTGCCTGGTAATGAAGCTCCTGCAGTTCAGCGCACCCTTCTTTATTTTCTTCACCTAATCCTTTTAAATAGACAGAAAGAATATGGCAGAGTCCCAAATTCTGCAAGGCCTGAAGAGTAGTTAAAAAAAAAAAAGAAGAAAGAAAGTAATCAAAGACATCAGAAAACTAGAGAAATAAAAAACAAACAAAAAACTTTAAAAAAATTTTAGTGCACGAATATATCACTTAAAACTTCAAAATATCAACTGCAATATTCCCCCCAAAACACAAAATAGAGCTCAAAGAACTCTAATATTTGATAGAAAAATGATTAAAGAATATTAACCAGTAACAGAAATATCTTCGGGGACCAACTCTAATGTAAACTACAAGGAACAGTTTACATGAGATTATCCAGGAGAAGGACTTAACTCACCACATGGCACATAGTACACAGTCAGGAAAACATGTACTGTCAGTTAACATACACTACCTTTTAGGGCAGCAACCTATTTAATTTACCTGTGCCTCCCTCTGACTTTTTTAGCCCAATGCCTCATAAATAGGTAACTTTTAGTCTTATACCAAGAATTTATCTGCCTGTGTAAATATTCCAATGACATACTGACATAATGTCAGCACTACACTTGTCGAGTTTTACCAAAACAGAAAAAAGAATACCTGAATTATTCCTGCTTCGCGGGCTGATGAAGAGATTCCTGTCTCAAGATCATATGTTACTAGGGCTTTCCCCCACATTGCTTCATGTTCGTATGTTCGTAGTCTATAAAGATTGCAAAATACCTTTGAGTTCCACATGCATGTAACTCTTTTGCAAACAGCATTACAATATGATTATCTAGAAAAATGCAATTTACCTAGTAAGGGGCTGCAACATCTTCCCTCCGCCACAGCCATACAGACTATCTGGCTCTCCTATACTTCTGTAGATTTCTAAGAGCAGATCCTAAAGAACATAGAAACAACAAAAATTAGAGACAAATACTATCACTTTATGAATTTAGCAAATGGAAATTTACCAACATGTAAATCCCAACTCTAAATGCTACATTATAAAGTAAAATGTTATTGAAATAGAACCTGAGGAGTGATGTCAGAGAAATGGCGCCATAAGGAGCAATATCGATAAATCTCCCCAAAAATTCAACGAAATCTTCAACCAGAGACAGAAAAATCTATCCTTGGAGCCTCCAGAAGTTCCACACTAAACTCAAAGGTATGATGAAGGGAAAAATTGACTAAATATATAATCAACCCCGAAGGAAATAAGACGGAGGAAGAAACACTCCGCCTTCCTCACTAACCTAAATAAGGGCTGCTTTCACAGGGAACTGAGAGTATATTCAATAGGAACTAAGGCAGGCATAGGGTGTGAATAGAACCAGGCCACGGCACAAACGTCCAAACCAGGCTGTGGCACAGAGATCCAAGCCGAGGAAAAACTGTGCTTGTGGCAACCCAGTCAACACAAGCTAACGCTCATGCCAAATCCAAAGAAAGGTAAATGGGGCAGCCATTTGCCCCAATCTCCTGGTCGGCGCATGCAGATAGTGTGTGAAAGATTCCTCCTAAAACCCCGGGAGTGGGCGCCCGTGTTACCGGACAGAGGGGCAGGGTCAGAGGCCTTTGTGTGGGCCAAATCCGGAGTCTTGGGGTAGCCCCTGTGCCCTGAAAAGCGGTGCGCAGGGAGTGAGTGGGAGCGAAATTCCCTACGCTTGTACTTTTCCGTGCGGGAGGGGTTCCTCACCCAGAGTGAGAGGCTGCTGGCCTGATATCCTGTTGGTGAACGCGGATAGTGGGAGAGATTCCCCCAGGAGTGGGCGCCCCTGTTCCCAGACAGAGGGGCAGAGTCAGAGGCCTTTGCGTGGGCTCTGACCGGAGTCTCAGTGTCACCCTTGTGCCCTAAAGAGCGGCCTGAGAAAGTGAGATTCCCTACGCTTGAACTTTTCCAGGCGGGTGGGGTGCCTCACCCAGCCATACAAGCTAACAGACCTGTGAAGGATTAGCTTAACCCACAGTCTGATCGCCTCCCAACTGACCTATGCAACCCTAACTGACAAGATCTCTTTCAGGTCAGTGATCTAAGACAAGAGGGGAGATATTTTTTAGTACCTCTTGTTATGCTATGCACATAGGGGTGGGGGCAACCTCTGATTCGCAGAGCTTACATACTCAGGTCTATATGTTAAAAAGAGGGATTTGACAGCTTGTAAGTCCTCCTGCTTTGCAAACAGTGACTAGGGCATCTTCTACCCAGCCAAAACAGGTTACAAAGTGCCAAAAGCCTGGGGAAAGGGATCCCACAGAGTGCTGAGGCATTCGGGATGTGCCTAGAGGAGCATAAAAAAGCACCTTGAAGACAATTGGCTCCCAGCCCTGCCTGATTATGCTAGTGGCTCTGACTGACTGAGCCTTACCCAGAGCCCTGTGCTGAGTGGGAATAGAGTGGGGATTTGCCAGCTCTTTGAGCCTCTTACTCTCCAGGAAGAGGTAGCAGCAACCCCATACCTGGATCATCAGGCTGCTAATTCAGGAAGGAAAGACTAGGAGAGAGGCTACGGTTAAACGGAATCTCTCATTGTCGGAGCCTGTAAATGCTAATGAGCCTCGACTGCCAACGAGACTGAAGCCCAATATATGACATTGCCACAGAGACTTATCAACTGCAAACCTCTACGTAAACGTGCTTCAGGGGCAGAACCCAGGGTACAGAGTCACCGACCAGGAAGAGGGAGAGAAAAGAAAAAGCAAGAAGATAACCTCTCTGGCCCTGGCCGGTTGGCTCAGCGGTAGAGCGTCGGCCTAGCGTGCGGAGGACCCGGGTTCGATTCCCGGCCAGGGCACACAGGAGAAGCGCCCATTTGCTTCTCCACCCCTCCGCCGCGCTTTCCTCTCTGTCTCTCTCTTCCCCTCCCGCAGCCAAGGCTCCATTGGAGCAAAGATGGCCCGGGCGCTGGGGATGGCTCTGTGGCCTCTGCCTCAGGCGCTAGAGTGGCTCTGGTCGCAACATGGCGACGCCCAGGATGGGCAGAGCATCGCCCCCTGGTGGGCAGAGCGTCGCCCCTGGTGGGCGTGCCGGGTGGATCCCGGTCGGGCGCATGCGGGAGTCTGTCTGACTGTCTCTCCCTGTTTCCAGCTTCAGAAAAATGAAGAAAAAAAAAAAAAAAAAAAAAAAGATAACCTCTCAAAATCAAGAATAATCCAAAGAATTTATAACCTATCCCATTTTATTATATTTGTTCATTTGTTTCTCTTATCTTCTTGTCTTGATTCTTTTCTTCCTTTTCCAATTTGGTCGTTTAATTCTCTGCTGGTCTTACTCTCTCCTCTCCTTGAACTACACTACCTATAAGTGTTACATCTCTCATTATCTTTCCTTTCCTCTTCCTTACTCTCTATGAGGGTTGCACTCCAAAACACTTAACTCTCTCTCTCTCTCCTTTTATTCTTTTTTCTTCTTTTTGCGTTTTCATCTTTCTTTTTTTTCCTCCTTCTATATTAGTTTCTTCTTTTCTCCTTTACTTTTCCTCTCATTCAATACTCAATCATGAACAAATTATTTGGGACTCAAATCTTTCTTTGTGGTGCTTTGGAGGATTTTTACTTTGCTTTTTTAACTCATTAGCAGTGGTGCTCCCAACCCTGGCTCTCCATTTTATCTAGTTTTTGCTACACTAAATACAACAGTAATTTTTTAATATTTTTTTTCCATTTTTCCTGTTTTCCTCTTATTCTTCTCATTATATCTCTTAATTAACCATCACCTAAAAGCAAATCATTTTATTCTTGACCAAAATTTTTTCCTTTATTGCATTTTGTGGGTCCATACCCCCTTTTTTGGCTCCTTTATCACTTCTCCCCAACTCAGGCCCTCCATTATAGGTAGTTTTTGTTCTATATAGCACAATATAATTCACAGTTCACCAGACGATTCTCTCAAGAAGGAGGGGAAAGGAGAGGAGTGAAAAAAAAAGAAAAATAATTTTAAAAATTTTTTTTATTTTTTTAACTTTTTATTCTTTATTAATTCTCAATAGTAATAGCAACAAAACTACCCTCAGATGCCATTAAGGAAAAGGAAATCGAATATCATGGATACAAAAGACAGAGAGGTAGCACAGATAGATGAGGAAAAACATATGGAGAAAAAATTTAATATGTTGGAAACCTTGGAGCTAAATGACAGAGAATTTAAAATAGAAATCCTAAAAATACTCAGAGATATACAAGAAACTACAGAAAGGCAATTTAGGGAGTTCAGTAAACAACTCAACAAACACAAAGAATATATTACCAAAGAAATTGAAACTATAAAAACAAATCAAACAGAGATGAAAAACTCAATTCACGAGCTGAAAAATGAGGTAACAAGCTTATCTAATAGAACAGGCCAGATAGAAGGTAGGATTAATGAAATAGAAGACAAGCAACTTGTGGCACAACAGAGAGAAGAAAAAAAAGACTCAAAAATTTTAAAAAATGAGAAAGCCCTACAGGAATTTCTGACTCCATCAAAAAGAATAACATAAGAATAACAGGTATATCAGAGGGACAAGAGAAAGAAAATGGAATGGAGAACATACTATAACAAATAATAGATGAGAACTTCCCAAGCCTGTGAAAAGAACTAAAGCCTCAAATTCAAGAAGCAAACAGAACTCTGAGTTTTCTTAACCCCAACAAACCTACTCAAAGGCACATCATAATGAAATTGGCACAAAAAAATGAGAAAGAAAAAATTCTCAAGGCAGCCAAGGAAAAGAAGAATACAACATATAAAAGAAGGCCCATTAGAATATCATTGTATTTCTCAACAGAAACTCTACAAGCTAGAAGAGAGTGGACCCCAATATTTAAAGTCCTGAAAGAGAGGAACTTTCAGCCACAAATACTATACTCATCAAAGCTATCCTTCAAATACGAAGGAGAAATCAAAACTTTCACAGATACAGAAAAGATGAGGGAATTTATCATCAGAAAACGCCCACTCCAGGAATTACTAAAGGGGGTTTTGAACCAGATACAAAGAACAAAACAAAACAAAACCACAAGTAAAAGCTCCACTAAGAAAACAATAAAACCAAATTTAAACTATGACAACAACAACCAAAAAAAAAAAAAAAAAAAAAAGGGGGGGGGAGAAGACAGAAATTAACAGTAGCAAAGGACGATGGCGTACAGAAGTACTCACAAGATAGTGCATTACAATGAACAGGGTAAAAACCCTTTTCATTACTTAATGGTAACCACCCTTGAAAAAACCACCACAAAAGCCCACAATTTAAAAAAGATACCAACAGCCTGACCAGGCAATGGCGCAGTGGATGGATCGTCAGACTGGGATGCGGAGGACCCAGGTTCGAGACCCTGAGGTCACCAGCTTGAGCGAGAGCTCATCTGGTTTGAGCAAAGGCCCACCAGCATAAGCCCAGGGTCTCTGGCTCCAGCAAAAGGTTATTCATTCTGCTGAGGGCCTGCGGTCAAGACACATATGAGGGGGCAATCAATGAGCAACTAAGGTGTTGCAACACGCAATGAAAGACTGGTGATTGATGCTTCTCATCTCTCTCTGTTCCTGTCTGTCTGTCCCTGCCTATCCCTCTCTTTGACTCACTCTCAGTCTCTGTAAAAAAAATAAAATAGCCTGACCAGGTGGTGGCGCAGTGGATAGAGCTTCGGACTGGGATGCGGAAGGACCCAGGTTCAAGACCCCGAGGTTGCCAGCTTGAGCGCGGGCTCATCTGGCTTGAGCAAAGAGCTCACCAGCTTGGACCCAAGGTCGCTGGCTCCAGCAGGGGGTTGCTCGGTCTGCTGAAGGCCCACAGTCAAGGCACATGTGAGAAAGCAATCAATGAACAACTAAGAAGTCGCAACGCGCAACGAGAAACTGATGATTGATGCTTCTCATCTCTCTCCATTCCTGTCTGTCTGTCCCTGTCTATCTCTGCCTCTGTAAAAAAAAATAAAAATAAAAATAAAATAAAATAAAATAAAATAAAAATAAGAAAGATAGCAACAGAGGAAAGAAGTATGGAATACAAACAAACAAAAACAAAAGATAGAAAAACAAGAGAGAAGAATCAAACAAGACACAAAACTGACAAAAAGCAATGTATAAAATGGCAATAGGGAACCCACAACTGTCAATAATTACACTAAATGTAAACGGATTAAACTCACCAATAAAAAGGCACAGAGTAGCAGAATGGATTAAAAAAGAAAATCCAGCCTGACCTGTGGTGGCACAGTGGATAGGGCGTCGACATGGAAATGCTGAGGTCGCCGGTTTGAAACCCTGGGTTTGCCTGGTCAAGGCACATATGGAAGTTGATGCTTCCAGCTCCTCCCCCCTTCTCTCTCTCTGTCTCTCTCCTCTCTAAAATGAATAAATTAAAAAAAGAAAAAGAAAATCCAACTGTATGTTGCCTACAAGAAACTCATCTAAGCAACAAGGATAAAAACAAATTCAAAGTGAAAGGCTGGAAAACAGTACTCCAAGCAAATAACATCCAAAAAAAATCAGGCATAGCAATACTCCAATCTGATAATGCTGACTACAAGACAGCAAAAGTACTCAGAGACAAAAACGGTCATTTCATAATGATTAAGGGGATGCTAAATCAAGAAGACATAACAATTCTCAATATATATGCACCAAACCAAGGAGCACCAAAACATATAAGACAGCTACTTATTGACCTTAAAACAAAAACTGACAAAAATACAATCATACTTGGAGACCTCAATATACCGCTGACGGCTCTAGATCAGTCATCCAAACAGAGAATCAATAAAGATATATTGGCCTTAAACAAAACAGTAGAGCACCTGGATATGATAGACATCTACAGGACATTTCATCCCAAAGTGACAGAGGATATATTTTTCTCCAGTATACATGGATCATTCTCAAGAATTGACCATATGTTGGGCCACAAAAATAACATCAACAAATTCAGAAAAATCGAAGTTATACCAAGCATATTTTCTGATCATAAAGCCTTGAGACTAGAACTCAACTGCAAAAAAGAGGAAAAAAATCCCACAAAAATGTGGAAACTAAACAACATACTTTAAAAAAATAAATGGGTCAAAGAAGAAATAAGTGCAGAGATCAAATGATATATAGAGACAAATGAAAATGACAATACGACATAACAGAATCTATCGGATGCAGCAAAAACAGTAATAAGAGGGAAGTTCATATCACTTCAGGCCTATATGAACAAACAAGAGAGAGCCCAAGTGAACCACTTAACTTCACACCTTAAGAAACTGGAAAAAGAAGAACAAGGACAACCCAAAACCAGCTGAAGAAAGGAAATAATAAAAATCAGAGCAGAAATAAATGAAATAGAGAACAGAAAAACTATAGAAAAAATTAATAGAACAAGGAGCTGGTTCTTTGAAAAGATTAACAAAATTGACAAACCCTTGGCAAGACTCACCAAGGAAAAAAGAGAAAGGACTCATATAAACAAAACCCAAAATGAAAGAGGAGAAATCTCCATAGACATCATAGATATATAAAGTATTATTGTAGAATACTACAAAAAATTATATGCCACCAAATTCAACAATCTAGAAGAAATGGATAAATTCCTAGAACAATACAACCTTTCTAGACTGAGTCAAGAAGAAGCAGAAAGCCTAAACAGACCAATTAGCAGAACGGAAATAAAAAGAACTATTAAAAACCTCCCCAAAAATAAAAGTCCAGGCCCAGACGGTTACACTAGTGAATTCTATCAAACATTCAAAGAAGACTTGGTTCCTATTCTACTCAAAGTCTTCTAAGAAATTGAAGAAGAAGCAATACTTCCAAACATATTTTATGAGGCCAACATAACCCTCATACCAAAACCTGGCAAGGACGGCACAAAAAAAGAAAACTACAGACCAATATCTCTAATGAATACAGATGCTAAAAAACTAAACAAAATACTGGCAAATCGAATACAACAACATATTAAAAATGGTTCAACATACGTAAAATGGTTAACGTAATACACCATATCAACAAAACAAAAAACAAAAACAAAGAAAAAAAAATCTATGATTTTATCAATAGATGCAGAAAAGGCATTCAATAAAATACAACACAATTTTATGTTTAAGACACTCAACAAAATGGGTATAGAAGGAAAATATCCCAACATGATAAAGGCCATATATGATAAACCATCAGCCAACATCATATTAAATGGCATAAAACTGAGGACTTTCCATCTTAAATCAGGAACAAGACAGAGTTGTCCACTCTTATTTAATGTGGTGCTAGAGGTTCTAGCCAGAGCAATCAGACAAGACAAAGAAATAAAAGGCATCCATATCGGAAAAGAAGTCAAGGTATCAGTTTTTGCAGATGACATGATCCTATACATTGAAAACCCCAAAGAATCTATAAAACGACTACTAGAAACAATAAGCCAATACAGTAAGGTCACAGGATACAAAAATAACATACAAAAGTCCATAGCCTTTCTATTTTTCAACAATGAAACATTTGAGAACGAACTCAAAAAAATAATCCCCTTCATGATTGCAACAACAACAACAAAATACCTAGGAATAAACATAACAAAGAATGTAAAGGACCTATATAATAAAAACTACAAAGCACTTTTAAGGGAAATAGAAAAATATACAATGAGATGGAAGAATATTCCTTGTTCTTGGATAGGAAGAATAAATATAATCAAGATGGCCACATTACCCAAAGCAATATACAAATTTAATGTAATTCCCATCAAAATCCCAATGACATTTTTTAAAGAAATGGAACAAAAAATCATCAGATTTATATGGAACTATAAAAAACCCCAAATAGCCAAAGCAATCCCAAGAAAAAAGAATGAAACTGGGGGCATTACAATACCTGACTTCAAACTATATTACAGAGCCACGACAATCAAAACAGCATGGTATTGGCAGAAAAATAGACACTCAGACCAATGGAACAGAATAGAAAGTCCAGAAATAAAACCACATATATATGGTCAAATAATTTTTGATAAAGGGGTCAACAACACACAATGGAGAAAAGAAAGCCTCTTCAACAAATGGTGCTGGCAAAACTGGAAAGCTACATGTAAAAGAATGAAACTTGACTACAGTTTGTCCCCTTGTACTAAAATTAATTCAAAATGGATCAAAGACCTAAATATAAGACCTGAAACAATAAAGTACATGGAAGAAGACATAGGTTCTAAACTCATGGACCTGGGTTTTAAAGAACATTTTATGAATTTGACTCCAAAGGCAAGAGAAGTGAAGGCAAAGATAAATGAATGGGACTACATCAGACTAAAAAGTTTTTGCTCAGCAAGAGAAACTGACAACAAAATAAACAGACAGCCAACTAAATGGGAAATGACATTTTCAAACAACAGCTCAGATAAGGGCCTAATATCCAAAATTTACAAAGAACTCATAAAACTCATATGAAACAAACAAACAAATAAACAATCCAATAAAAAAATGGGAAGAGGACATGAACAGACACTTCTCCCAGGAAGAAATACAAATGGCCAACAGATATATGAAAAGATGCTCATCTTCTTTAGTTATTAGAGAAATGCAAATCAAAACGGCAATGAGATACCACCTCACACCTGTTAGATTAGCTATTATTAACAAGACAGGCAATAGCAAATGTTGGAGAGGCTGCGGAGAAAAAGGAACCCTCATTCACTGTTGGTGGGACTGTAAAGTAGTACAACCATTATGGAGGAAAGTATGGTGGTTCCTCAAAAAACTGCAAATAGAACTACCTTATGACCCAGCAATCCCTCTACTGGGTATATACCCCAAAAACTCAGAAACATTGATATGTAAAGACACATGCAGCCCCATGTTCATGCAGCATTTTTCACAGTGGCCAAGACATGGAAACAACCAAAAAGCCCTTCAATAGAAGACTGGATAAAGAAGATCTGGCACATATACACTATGGAATACTACTCAGCCATAAGAAATGATGACATCGGATCATTTACAACAAAATGGTGGGATCTTGATAACATTAAATGGAGTGAAATAAGTAAATCAGATAAAAACAAGATCTGCATTATTCCATACGTAGGTGGGACATAAATACGAGACTAAGAGACATTGACAAGAGTGTGGTGGTTGGGGGGGGAGGGACAGGGGAAAGGGGAGGGGGAGGGGCACAAAGAAAACTAGATAGAAGGTGACGGGAGGACAATCTGACTTTGGGTGATACGTATGCAACATAATTGATCGACAAGATAACCTGGACATATTTTCTTTGAACATATGTACCCTGATTTATTGATGTCACCCTAGTAAAATTAATAAAAATAAATAAAAAATTTAAAAAATTAAAAAAAAAGAAAAGAAATAGATACTAAAGATTTAGATTAGCAACTCAAAAAGATCCCAGACAACAGAATAACGATGTAATACATGAGAACATTTGCTCAATTTCATAAATTCAGTAAGAAATAAATCCTAACCGACTAGAGAGAACACAGGGATGAGATAAATGACTGTGTTAGTTTAAAGGGGAATGTTTTTAATAGGAAAAGTTTGAAAATGTTTGGATATGTTAAAGGGGGCACAGCACAATGCAAAATAAATTTTCTTTTTTTTTTTCATTTTTCCGAAGCTGGAAACAGGGAGGCAGTCAGACAGACTCCTGCATGCGCCCGACCGGGATTCACCCAGCATGCCCACCAGGGGGCAATGTTCTGCCCCTCTGGGGCGTCGCTCTGTTGCATCCAGAGCCATTCTAGCACCTGAGGCAGAGGCCACAGAGCCATCCCCAGCGCCTGGGCCATCTTTGCTCCAATGGAGTCTCGCCTGCGGGAGGGGAAGAGAGAGACAGAGAGGAAGGAGAGGGGGAGGGGAGGAGAAGCAGATGGGCGCTTCTCCTGTGTGCCCTGGCCAGGAATTGAACCCGGGACTCCTGCACGCCAAGCCGACACTCTACCGCTGAGCCAACCAGCCAGGGCAATATAAATTTTCTGAAAGAGAGCTGATGAAAAAGCACAGGAAGAAGGATTAGCCTTTGATAGGAGAAACCATTTCTCTACTTTAACAAGAGGAAAGGTCACAATGGGAGCAGATATGGGAGATTTCTATGTCTGATAGCAGGTTGTGGTGGGACTTCCAATCTATGTCCCTTATTTTCTCCAAGAAATAGAAAGGCAAGATAAAAGCAAAAGCAGAGAACAGAACATCAGAGTTGTTTAAGCAAAGTGGGGAGCTGAAACTGTTATGTTAGAGGAATGAGTTAACCCAAGAAATTCAGTAAGAAAAGGCCACTTTAAGAGAAGATATTAAGAAATTTATACAAGAAGTAGTTTTCCCTGAGATATAACATACAATTAACAAGATAATAAACAAATATGTCATTATAAATGTCAAGTACTATAAGGAAAATGAACAGGGAACTGTGGTAGAAAATATATGGTATAAATTACAGTATAATATAAGTGGTTTTATGTCAATCTTTCTGATAAAGGAACTCCAGGTTGAAAAGGTTAAGTTGATTAGTGCAAGATTATACAATTTAGTGGCAGAGTCAGAATTAGAACTCAAGTTGTCTACTCCAAGGCCTAAGCTTCAAACCATGAAATTTATGTATGTGATGGTCTAAAAGGTAACTTCAGTTTGAAAATCAAATGACATCTTTACAGCTTCATTATAATACAGATAATAACAAAATAATAATCCAAAGTATAAAATAAGTTTTATCACAAATAATACGGTCTGTAATAAATAATAATATTTACCTGTAAACTTATTCCAGTTTCTTCTTTACTTTTTTCACTCAAACTAGAAATAGTTGTACTTTGGCTCCCTTCTTCAAATGTAAGATTTCTGTTTATCACAGAGAACTTCTTTAAATGAGAATATACTATTTTGATACTTATAAATACATATACTATAGACTTTGATAAAAAATTAACAAAGGTCACAAATAAAACATAGTGAACCATTTATACTTTGATACTACCATTTAGGCCTAGAATGAAAAACAAATTTGTGAATATTAATGTTTCAATGAGAATTACACATTAAGAACAATTTTATATATGGGAAGGCTACATGCCAAAATATGCTTATTTATAAAAACACCACTTTTTTTAATTTTTAAGATTTTATTCATTTTAGAGAGGAGAGAGAGAAAAACAGAGAAGGAGGAAGGAGCAGGAAGCATCAACTCCCATATGTACCTTGACCAAGCAAGCCTAAGGGTTTTTTGGGGTTTTTTTACAGAGACAGAGAGAGAGAGAGTCAGAGAGAGGGACAGATAGGGACAGACAGACAGGAACAAAGAGAGATGAGAAGCATCAATCATCAGTTTTTCGTTGCGACACCTTGGTTGTTCATTGATTGCTTTCTCATATGTGCCTTGACGGTGGGCTTTCAGCAGACCGAGTAACCCCTTGCTCAAGCCAGCGACCTTGGGTACTGGTGAGCTTTTGCTCAAACCAGATGAGCCCGTGCTCAAACTGGCGACCTCAGGGTCTCGAACCTGGGTCTTCCGCATCCCAGTCCGACGCTCCATCCACTGCACCACTGCCTGGTCAGGCAAGCCTAAGGGTTTTGAACTGGCAACTTTAGTGTTTCAGGTTGACACTTTATCCACTGTGTCATCACAGGTGAGATATGCTTATTTATATAAACAGGCTTGTTTAAAAATAGAGTGGCTAATCCTCAATTCAGTTCCTGACTGCTCTGCCAGTGGTTTTACTTAACGTTCGACCTCATTAAAAATCATAGGCATTGCCCTGGCCGGTTGGCTCAGCGGTAGAGCGTCGGCCTAGCGTGCGGAGGACCCGGGTTCGATTCCCGGCCAGGGCACACAGGAGAAGCGCCCATTTGCTTCTCCACCCCTCTGCCGCGCTTTCCTCTCTGTCTCTCTCTTCCCCTCCCGCAGCCAAGGCTCCATTGGAGCAGAGATGGCCCGGGCGCTGGGGATAGCTCTGTGGCCTCTGCCTCAGGCGCTAGAGTGGCTCTGGTCGCAACATGGCGATGCCCAGGATGGGCAGAGCATCACCCCCTGGTGGGCAGAGCGTCGCCCCTGGTGGGCGTGCCGGGTGGATCCCGGTCGGGCGCATGCGGGAGTCTGTCTGACTGTCTCTCCCTGTTTCCAGCTTCAGAAAAATGAAAAAAAAAAAAAAAAAAAAATATTAGATGAAAAAAACATGTAGAGGCCCTGGCCGGTTGGCTCAGCGGTAGAGCGTCAGCCTGGCATGTGGGGAACCCGGGTTCGATTCCTGTCCAGGGCACATAGGAGAAGTGCCCATTTGCTTCTCCACCCCCACCCCCTCCTTCCTCTCTATCTCTCTCTTCCCCTCCCTCAGCCAAGACTCCATTGGAGCAAAGATGGCCCGGGCGCTGGGGATAGCTCCTTGCCTCTGCCCCAGGCGCTAGAGTGGCTCTGGTCGCGGCAGAGCGACGCCCTGGAGGGGCAGAGCATCGCCCCCTGGTGGGCAGAGCATCGCCCCTGGTGGGCATGCCGGGTGGATCCTGGTCGGGCGCATGTGGGAGTCTGTCTGACTGTCTCTCCCCGTTTCCAGCTTCAGAAAAATACAAAGAAAAAAAAAAGAAAAAACATGTAGAAAAGTACACATATAGTATTTTATAAAGCTCATACATAAGAAAAAATAAAGGAGCAGAGAGGGATGGGACAGAGACCACTGACTAACATAATGACACTGACGACATTCTATTTTGCTTTATAACCAACCCTTCTACACAGATATTATATATATTTTCCTTATTGGCAAGTCATACAGAATATAGTTAGCTTTTAGAGGAGAAATTTGGAAAGTAGGAAAGACAGTATTAGAGATAAGTCTAAGGCTGTAATCCATCCAGGTAAAAAAGAAGTTGCCAAGATTTCTGTCAGAAACACTAAAATGACTGGGGTTGTGAACTAATAATATGTTTTCTAAATCCTGTTTGAAGTTTTGACTTCTTTCTAAAAAAATATGGACACTAAACTTTGAAATGTCATCCTTTCTCAGGAGCAAGTTACAAATAAATAAAACCTCATATGTATTTTTGAATACCTAGTATGGCTGCATTTTGCTACAAATAACGAAGAGAAAATTTAAGAGAGCAATTCATTTCGTGGACATGACAGTGTTTATAAACTGTTGATTTGTATTTTCCTTACAGTTATACTTTTCCTGGTCACTTTAAATTTACTAAGTCTCAGTTAACCTGAGTTACTGAACAAAACTGGCATTCCCTACACTCTAAGCACCTCATCTCTCTCTTTGCCCTCCCTTTCTCATCAGGCATCTGAAAAAAAAAATCAAAACCAGGCTGTTAAAATCAACTTGGCTGGGTTGCTCAGTTGGTTAGTCATCCCAACATACCAAGGTCACAGGTTTATTCCCCGGTCAGGGCACATACAAGAATCAACCAAGGAGTGCATAAATAAATGGAACAACAAATCAATGTTTCTCTCTCTCCAAATCAATTTTAAAAATTAAAATAAACAAAAAACCAAAAAACAAAGCAAACAGCAAAGCACTGTTAGTACTTTATCCTAAAGTTAACCAAAATAAAACTTAAGCACTCCTGTTTATGAGACAATTTTGCAAAAATTTGCCACATTCTATATAACCACCTATCCTCAAATTGAAGGGGCTTTTATTTATACTCATAGAAGGGCTAAGTCATGTATACCAATTAGTAAGAAATACCATTCTATGAAACCAAGATACTGAGGCATCTTTGGTTATAATTACTACTATCAAGTATGCAGGCCCTGATTCAAAATTTTAAGATTTTAAGAATAGGCAATAATCAATTTCTTACCCAATATCTACTTAAATGACAACATACTTGTCTTCGTAGGTAGTCTACAGTGATTGTGAACATATCATACACATAATCTACATATTTTTACCTGTTTTGAAAAGTAGAAATTAAATACCAAACCAACAAGTTAAAGAATCAGTCCAAGTCTACTAAATTAATTATGTTTGGACTAGGATCTGCACTTTGGCTGCTGGTTTTCCACACTCAAAACACCAAACATTCCAGCTTAATGACATCCAAACTAAAAATTATAAGTAGCAAACATGACAAATGTATCAACATAATACATATTTGCTATTTTTATTTCATAATATAAGTGATTCTGTGGTGAGGATGTGAGGCTAACTATAAAAAATAAATACTGGGCTATTTCAAATGAATAAAAACTAGAGTACAGTTAGGATTACAAACTGTAGTTTTTTACTCTTGAACTTTCTTGGCTGGCTCTTGTTTTCACTATTATCTAGGACTACACTTATTAGATTCTAACTTAAAGGAAAAGCAAATTAAAGTACTAGGAATACAGGTAGGTAACAAACACAGTAATGAAGTTGATTTAGTCACAGAAAGAAATCAGTTACATTACTTTTCAGTCAAGTAAAGTGGATCTTAACTAAGCTGAGAGAATAGTGGTAAACTTAATTTAATTGAAATCATGGATCAACCACATGAAAAGTATTTATTGTTCACTTGTATCAAGTTTCCAATGCTGACTTCTATGGGGAACACAGGGAAAAAGAATATGGTCCCTGTCTCTCAGTAGCTCCCTATGTATATAATTTTTACAATTCTTAAGTTATAGACATCTCTATTTATTCCAGAACAGAATTACTTTTATTTTTTAAAATTATCATTCCTCTTTAAAAGATAGAAAACTTCTAAAATATCTTTTAAATGGGGGAGTGAAAACAAAATAAATATTTAATATATAGCTTTATTGAAGCAATGTCAACACCAATTAAAAAAAAACTTGTAAATTTCATTACCGTTTCTCTTGATCATCCGTATTTTTCTTATCTGCGTAGATTTCTGCATAGAGTAATGCTGTAAAGTGAGCAGCACAAGACTGCGCTACCTTGGCAACCTCTAGATAATTCAGTTCCAGCCAGAAAGCATCATCAAACACTGTTCCTGAAGAAGATCTGAAGAAAAATTCTAAATGAAGTAATGTCTATTTCTTTTTCTTTTTTTCCAAGAAAGAGAGACAGGGAGAGAAAGATGAGATGCATCAACTCATAGCTGAGTCACTCTAGTTGCTCACTGATTGCTTCTCATACATGCCTGACATCTTTCTCAAGCCAACTTTGGGCCTGACCTGTGGTGACACAGTGGATAAGGCGTCAATCCAGAATGCTGATGTCACTGGTTCGAAGCCCCGGGCTTGCCTAGTCAAGGCACATATGAGAAGCAACTACAAGTCGATGCTTCCTACTCCTCCCTCCTGTCTTTCTCTCTCTCTTCCTCTCTTTAAAATCAATAAATAAAATCTTAAAAAAAAAAAAGAAATAAAAAGCCAGCAACCTTAGGTTCAAGCCAGCAACCTTTGTGCTCAAGCCAGAGACCTTGGGATCATGTTGATGATCCTGCACTCAAGCCAGTGACCCCAAGCTCAAGCTGGCAAGCCTGCGCTCCAAGCTGGATGAACCCATGGTTAAGCCAGCGACCTCCGAGTTTTAAATCTGGATCCCTAATGTTCCTGCTCAATCTATGCTCTAACCACTGTGCAACCACCAGTCAGGCAAGTCATGTCCATTTCTTTAACTTCATTATTAAAAGAAAAGTATATTAATACAAAATATGGTATCAAGTAGTAGTTTAAAAAGAAAATTACATTGAAATAACCAAAAATCACATTTCCCCAAAATATATAATCATCCCTTGTTATCCTTGGGGGCTAGTCCAGGACTACACACAGAAACCAAAATTCACTGGTGCTCACGTACCTAACATAACATGGTATAGAGTATTTCATATAAATTATGTAAATCCTCCCATATACTTTAAATCATTTCTAGGTTACTTAAAATACCTAATACAATGTAAATGCTATATAAATAGTTATTATACTGTACTGTTTAGAAAATGTCTGTAAATGTTCAGTACAGATGCAACCATCATATGCCTAACTATGTATTACAAGTCAGCAACAAGGTAAAATTTATTTTCCAAATATTTTTGATCTACATTTGGTTGAACGTGTGGATGTGGAACCTGCAGATACAGAACCTGTGGATATGAAGGGCCAACTATAGCTATAAACAACTAAGATAATATGGCTAAAGTGCCCTGTCACTCTTTTTGAATCACACTCTTTAGAAAATCTGATGAAAGCTATGGACTATCATCCCACACAAACATGGGGCTCATACTTCCCTTCCACCAAGGGATCTACTGACCATAAGCTAATAGACTACACAAAATATTAATTACCTCTTTTGTCTCCTCATGTAGTCCACAACAGCAAGCATTGTTCTTTGTGACTTTTTATCCAAAAAACATCGAGAAAAGTGCTCTGGCTCTGACAAACAAAGATATTTCCTTTCAGTCTCATTCTTCCTTTTGTTTATCTCCCTCTACATTACAAAAGGTTCTGAAGGACAGTACCTAGCACAAAAATTGGTTCTTAATAATAAGTATGAATTGATAAAATGCAACTCACTGGCATTCTTTTTCTTTTAAAAGAAACTATTGTGCTTAATAAAACTGAGAAAAATAATTGTAATTTATATTTTATGTATTTCTGAAAAGGACTAATTCACTGATTCAATAAATATCTAGGATCATTTATGTACTGGATCCAGTAGACAACTATGAATGAGACAGACTATTTCTGATCACCTAGAACTCACTAACTAGCTTGAGAGACTCAACACAATGCGGTAAGTGCTATGACAGGAAAAGTTTAGAATACCATAGAGCAGGGGTCGGGAACCTTTTTGGCTGAGAGAGCCATGAACGCCACATATTTTAAAATGTAATTCCGTGAGAGCCATACAACGACCGTGTACATTATGCATTATTTAATAAAAATTTGGTGTTGTCCCAGAGGACAGCTGTGATTGGCTCCAGCCACCCACAACCATGAACATGAGCGGTAGGAAATGAATGGATTGTAATACTTGAGAATGTTTTATATTTTTAACGTTATTATTATTTTTATTAAAGATTTGTCTGCAAGCCAGATGCAGCCGTCAAAAGAGCCACATCTGGCTCGCGAGTCATAGGTTCCCGACCCCTGCCATAGAGGATTATATTTATAGAAAGGAATGTAACTCAGCAAGAAAAGTTTCACAGAAAAGATGACATCTGAAAGAAGAGTAATGGTGCAGCAGGAGACAGAAAGGGTAGCGTTCCAGGCAACAGTGATACTATCTCAGATGGCTAAAACAAGAAAGAATTTGGAGAATTTACTGAAAGAATTTCAAAATTGCTGAACCACAGAGGTGTAAAGAAGTAAAGACAGTGGGGACAAAGAGAAATAGTTGAACTAAAGTTATCTGTACCGCCCTGGCCGGTTGGCTCAGCGGTAGAGCGTCGGCCTAGCGTGCGGAGGACCCGGGTTCGATTCCCGGCCAGGGCACACAGGAGAAGCACCCATTTGCTTCTCCACCCCTCCGCCGCGCTTTCCTCTCTGTCTCTCTCTTCCCCTCCCGCAGCCAAGGCTCCACTGGAGCAAAGATGGCCCGGGCGCTGGGGATGGCTCTGTGGCCTCTGCCTCAGGCGCTAGAGTGGCTCTGGTCACAACATGGCGACACCCAGGATGGGCAGAGCATCGCCCCCTGGTGGGCAGAGCGTCGCCCCTGGTGGGCGTGCCGGGTGGATCCTGGTCGGGCGCATGCGGGAGTCTGTCTGACTGTCTCTCCCTGTTTCCAGCTTCAGAAAAGTGAAAAAAATAAATAAATAAATAAATAAATAAAAAATAAAAAAAAATAAAGTTATCTGTACCACAGAATTGGTAGGGTTTGGTAATCAGAGGAGACATGAGAGATTTCTGGCTTGGGTGACTGCATGCCATTCATTGAAGAGGCACACATTAAGAGAAGGAGGCTGGAAAAAAAAAAGAGAGAAGGAGGCTGGGGGAAGAAAGTGAAGATAAGTTTACCTTTGGACAGTTCAGTATGAGATTCATATGTGACATTCAAGTGAAGGCAGTGAGGCAGACATCAAAAAAGGTAAAACCATTTAATCTGATAGAAATCTAATCTATTTTTCTTTTCAGTAATAGAATTTTACATGTAGAGTTTAAATTTTCAGTTAAGATAATGAAAATATTGGTGCTCCACAGAGACACAAAATAAAACTGGCCGATTTGCCTTTGTTTATAGCATAAATATGTATGTACAAATGATAAACATGAATGAAAAAGTCTTACCCATGTTCATGATAAATTGTCAGGTGATCATAGCCAGTGATTATATTAAACTTGGTAGCTACTCTTAATAATGCTTTAAATTACCTAGTATTTAAAGTTTAAATACTTACTGGTAATTGAATTAGTTATACCTCTCTTTCCCAAATTAAGAAAAGAAGATATAGTCTAAATATAACAGTTGACAAAGTCTCTACAACAATTTTATTTTAGAACTTTCATTCTAATGGCCTAAAGAAAATTCATATGAGCACTTTCTGGATCATTTATATGACCAATTCATAATCTAGAGAACCACAGAATGGGCACACATATCTGTGTTTAAAGTTAATTATATTATTTCAGATAGATCTGTAACTGCTGTTAGCCAACAGAAAAAAACATACGTAAAACATAAAGAGAGCAAAGTGAAATTGACATGCCATCACAGTCATGTCAAATAGAAGTTCTAGTAATAAATGTAAAAGAAACAATTGGGAAAACTGAGTAATCATGACCTATGCCAAATAACTAGTTAAGGTTGGGAAGAGAATTTAGTTATAGCAAATATCACATAAATTAATAGTTTTCTAGTTGTATTGGTCTTGAAGTACAATAAGTGAATTTGTACCTAATTTTATGTTTGCATATAAAATATATTAATGCAATATACATACTATAGACAGCAAGTTATCATTATAGATCTATGAATTCTTTTTCCTTTTCTTGAAATTTAAGTTTGAAAAACCAATCTACCCATAATGAGCCCCCAATTATGCATATACATATAATATGCACTCAATTTCTGATAGAATCTCTCTTGCTATTAGCTCTTAGGATGGGAAATAGTGACTGCACACAAAGAAAAGTAAGTTATAAAAGTAAATAAAGTATAATCCAATTTTGTTTTAAAAAACTGGAAGGATATATACCATATTAATTATAGTTATCCTAGACCAGTCATGGCTAATTTTTTTAACTTAAGTTTTAATTTTGTATACTTTCCACAAAAAAATCTAACTTTGCAATAAAAAAGCCTACTTAAAAAAAAGTGAGTTGGTCAGATCATTAATATGAAAAGTCTATCATATTTCCAACATAGTACCTGTAATGCCTGGCTGCACATTTATTCTGCGTTTTCATTTGTAGAATATAGGGTGTGTTTTGTTCACATCTACACTGCCAGTGCAAGCAGTGCCTGACACACACTGAATGCTCAACTAGTCGCTCCATTGTTAATAGCCAAAATTTACTGAGGGAGTGCTACCTATCAAGTATCATCTGAGTATCATGCTCTACATATATTATTATCTCACTGAAAACCTGCTATAATTGTTATCTCCATTCTATACATGAGTTAACAGATGTTTAGAGGCTATAGACTTAAGCCAACAAAGCATCTTGATGATATTAAATCAAATCTACCCTTCTCTAGAACTGAGATGTTAACAGTATAAATGTGAGAAATATAACAGAATACCTGAATCCAAACTTGCAGGGGTTGTGGATCGGTTTGTTTGTGAAACGTGCCTGAAACAGTTTGTGAAAAATCCCTGAATGTGCGTAGAAAGAAGATTTCTCCATGAGTCATTTGTATCTTGGAGTAAAATATCATGAACCAAGTATGGAAGCACAGTCTGACAAAAGTCAGCTTTCACCTAGAATACACAAACACAACTAGTCAGTAGCTTAAGTAAAAATAATATATTAAAAATTTCATTCAAGGTCCAGGCCGGTTGGCTCAGTGGTAGAGCGTCGGCCTGGCGTGCATAAGTCCTGGGTTCGATTCCCGGCCAGGGCACACAGGAGAAGCATCCATCTGCTTCCTCACCCTTCCCCCTCTCCTTCCTCTCTGTCTCTCTCTTCCCCTCCCGCAGCCAAGGCTCCACTGGAGCAAGGATGGCCCAGGCGCTGGGGATGGCTCCTTGGCCTCTGCCCCAGGCGCTAGAGTGGCTCTGGTCACAACAGAGCAACACCCCGGAGGGGCAGAGCATCGCCTCCTGGTGGGCATGCCGGGTGGATCCCGGTCGGGCATATGCAGGAGTCTGTCTGACTGTCTCTCCCCGTTTCCAGCTTCAGAAAAGTACAAAAAAAAAATTTTTTTTATTCAATGTTATTGGAATATAAGCTTTTAATAAAATGATAGATGAATATGGCATAAATTCAATGTACTACTAAAAACATACCAAAAAAAAAGAGTACTAGATAATGTTTTTTAAGAAAAAATACAAATTAACCTAGAATATCTATAAAAATATTGGTTAGTTACACTGTTAATTGTTCATATCCAGTGTAGGCCATTTGCATATAAAGAAAGAGAATACTGCTTACAAATGAAATAATGTCACTTCTGTAAATAAAATTTCATAGTTCAAAAGTGTTACTTATAACAGAAGTTCTCTAACTTGATATAAGGGAAAACGGGGATCACTGTTTATGAGAAAAGTTGAAAATTTGATTTTTCACATTTTCTTCACTCAGTAAAGAGCCATGTTAAAATGCTTATTTTTTAATAAACCCCAATTTCTGGGTATAAAACTTGGGTACTTATTCGTGGTATACTCCAAAGTGTAGAAAAGCACCTTAATATGACTGCTTCATTAAAATAGTACTCAACCAAGTAGTATTTTTTTATTTTTGCCAAGATACCATATTCATATATTCATCACATGCCACACACTTGAGACAGACTGTAAATTACCAATTTCCTTGTTAAACTGAAGACAAGTTGAAAAGCCAGCTTTGAAAACAATTTAAGGAACTAGGAGTTGAGGTATACATAAATGTATATTTGGAACATCTTATCTTCTGGCCCAAAGTCAGAATTTTATAAACATCTTAGGTTTGTTCACTAACGAGAAATGAGCCGTGTGCGTGTACAGGCGTCACTCTGCTGACCTGGTGCAAGTGCAGTGCAATATTGTAGATGGTGTAATGATTTAGTTACTGTCAACACTTTTTTTTTTTTTTGTATTTTTCTTAAGTGAGAAGCAAGGAGGCTGAAAGACAGACTTCTGCATGTGACTGACTGGGATCCACCCAGCAAGCCCTCTAGCGGGCAATGCTTGGCCGATCTGGGGCGTTGCTCTGTTGCAACCGGAGCCATTTTAGTGCCTGAGGCGGAGGCCATGGAGCCATCCCCAGCACCAGGCCTTGGAGCCTTGGTTGCGGAAGTGGAAGGGAGAGATAAAGAGAAGGGAGAGGGGGAGGGGAGGAGAAGCAGATGGGCGCTTCTCCTGCATGCCCTGACCAGGAATCGAACCTGGCACATCCACACACCAGGCCTATACTCTACCACTGAGCCAACCAGCCAGGGCAACACTTTCTGTAAGAAATAAGGACTGCTTTCAGTGAGTGTACTTTACCAAAATATTTACTTCTCTATTAGTTATTTGTAATTAGCAGATGTTTGACCTGGTCAGATATTTTGTTTCCATATTTCAATTGAATCATGCTTGGCAGTACTATAAATTATGTAGTTTTTAAAGTTTTCAAGCACCATCATAGTGCTATCTCAGATGACATATTTGATAAAACTATATAACATATAAATTTTTTGTTTGATTTGGTAGGCATCTTTACTCTCTACTGAAATAAATTATAGTGTAACTCTCAAAAATAAAAAAGCAATGGTAACTGCTACCCTACCCCTTTTTCTCATTCAAGAAAGCACATCAGGAAAAGTAAATGGCAATGACCTTATTAGAAGGAGAAAACAAACAAAGCAAGCACACTTTTGGTTAACATAAATATTTACAGTCATCAGTAACAAATTACTTGAGGTACCCCTTAGAACTCATCCAGTATGTAACTACCTCACAGCTGAAACACATTGCATAACGTTATGAATAAATAAAGAAGTCCTGCCCTGGCCGGATAGCTCGGTCGGCAAGAGCATGTCCTGAAGCACAGAGGTTGCCGGTCCTATCCCCTGTCAGGGCACACACAGGAACAGACCAATGTTCCTCTCTTTGCCTTCCTCTCTCTCAAAAATCAATAAAATAAATATTAAAAAAAAAGAAGTCCTGTTCAATGGATTCAAAACAGCTGAGTGTAGCTGCTGTTGCATGAAAATGATGTGCTATACCAGTGGTTATCAACTTTTCTAATGCCGTGACCCCGCAATACAGTTCCTCATGTTGCGGTGACCCCAAACCAAAAAATAATTTTGGTGGCTACTTCATAACTGTAATTTTGCTACAGTTATTATTCAGAATGTAAATACCTGATATGCATTATGTATTTTCCGATGGCTTTAGGCAACCCCGCCGGGTTTGCGACCCACAGGTTGAGAACCACTGTGCTACACCACAGCCCTCTTTTTAGAGATATTATAAACCATAAACGTGTAACATTAGCCAAATGGAATGGGACAAGCAAAGAAACTATTAAGAGAAAACAAATGAAAACAAGCAAAGATAGAAAGAAATTAAGTCAAACTAAGTAATCTTTTTTACCTCACACATTGGCTTTAGCAATTGAAGAATTTCACTTTTTATGCTTCCACTATCCAAAAAAGCACAAGTCAGTGTCTTTATCCAAACATCATGGTTGTCACTTTGAGAAATCCACAGGCTTGTATCATCCAAGCCCGCAAAAGGATTTTCTTTGTCAGGTCTGGGTACTTCTAAAAACTAGAAAGAAAGTAATCAGAAAATATAAATAAGGTAATCAGAAATACATTTTATCTTTCACATAAAAAAAATCTAAACATAACTAAACCTGTTTCCAAGTAAAACTAAATATAGTTAAAACTAAATCCAGAGGCCATGGATACCTTTTAAATTAAAAATACATTTATGTTTATATGAGAGGCAGACTGATATGATAAAAAATTACTGACCTGGAGATTATTCTGCTAAGTGAAATAAGTCAGTCAGAGAAAGACAAATACCGTAAGATTTCACTTATATGTGGAATCTAATGAACAAAATAAACTAATGAACAAAACAGAAACAGACTCATAGATACTGAGAATAGACTGACAGCTGTCAGAGGGCAGGGGTTGGCGAGACTGGATGAAAGAAGGTGAAGGGTTTTGCTAAAAATCATATATCCATAACACACAGACACAGACAACAGTGTGGTGATGGCCAGAGGAAAAGAGAGGTGGGGCAGGTGGAGGTGGGCAAAGGGGAGGAAAATGTAGCAAGACTTTGCTTGGGCTGATGGGTGTACAATGCAGCGTGAAGATGATGTTTTATTGAGTTATACACTTGAAACCTGTACCCCAATAAATTCAACAAATAAAAATAATACTGGTCTAGACAGGAGAAAGTAAGTTCTAAGCTCTGGTAGGTAGCTTATTTGGTTAGAGCATCATCCCAATAGGCCAAGGTTGCAGGTTCAATCCTCGGTTAGGGCACATACAAGAATCAACCAATGCAAAACTCAACAAGTTCTTCAACCAGAAACAGAAAAACCTATCCTTGGAGCCTCCAGATGTTTCGCAATACACCCGAACGTATGGTCGAGCAAAAAATTGGCTAAATATATAACCAAACCCCGAAGGAAATAGGGAGTAAGAAATGTTCTGCTTTCCTCACTAACCTAAACAGGGAGGCTTTCACTGGGAACTGAGAATATAGAAACTGAGGCAGGTAAAGGGGGTGAATAGATCCAGGCCGCGGCACAAACGGCCGAACCAGGCTGTGGCACGGAGATCCAAGCCGAGGAAAAACTGTTCCTGTGGCAACCCAGTCAATACAAGCTAACACTCATGCCAAACCCAGACAAAGAAAGACAACTGGGGCAGCCATTTTCCATGATCCCCTGGTCGGCGCACGCAGATAGTGGGCGAGAGATTCCTTCCAAAGCCCCGGGAGTGGGCGCCCAGGTTGTCCCACAGAGGGACAGAGTCAGGGGCCTTTGTGTGGGCCAAAAGTGGAATCTGAGGCCGCCCCAGCGCCCTGAAAATGCCGCGCACGGGGACGGAGTGAGAGCCAATTCCAACACTGGAACTTTTCCATGAGGGTGGGGGTTTCACTCAGAGTCTGAGACTGCCGGCCTGATATCCTGGTCTGCGCACGCAGATAGTGAGCGAGAATTTCCTCCAAGCGCCCTGGGAGTGGGCGCCCGCCCGTGTTACCGGACAGAGTGGCAGAGCTAGAGGTCTTTGAGTGGCCGGAAGCCCTGCCTGATTATGCTAGCAGCTCTGACTGACTGAGCCTTACCCAGAGCCCTGTGCTGAGTGGGAATAGAGTGGGGAGTTGCCAGATCTTTGAGCCTCTTACTATCCAGGCAGAGGCAGCAGCAACCCCATAGCTGGATTATCAGGCTACTAATTAAGGAAGGAAAGACTAGGAGAAAGGCTCCAGGAACACGGACTCTCTCACTGGCGGAGCCTATAAATGCTAAGGAGCCTCGACTGCCAACGAGACTAAAGCACAATACATGACATCGCCATAGAGACTTATCAACTGCAAACCTCTACCTGAGCGTGCCAAAGGGGCAGAACCCGGGGTACAGAGTCACCGACCAGGAAGAGGGAGAGAAAAGAAAAAGCAAGAAGATAACCTCTCAAAATCAAGAATAATCTGCAGACTTTATAACCTATCCCATTTTATTATATTTGTTCGTTTGTTTCTCTTATCTTCATTCTTGATTTTTTTTTTCCTCCTCCATTTTGGTCGATTAACTCTCTGCTGGTCTTACTCTCTCCTCTCCTTGAACTACACTACCCATAAGTGTTACATCTCCCATTATCTTTTCTTTCCTCTTCCTTTCTCTCTATGAGGGTTGCGCTCCAAAACCCTTAACTCTCTCTCTCCTCTGTTTTCTTTTTTCTTCTTTTAGTGGTTCCCTCTTTTTTTTTTCTCTCTTTCTTTTCTCCCTCTATATTAGTTTCTTCCTTTCTCCTTTACATCTCCTCTCATTCAAACCTCAATAACAAACAAAATATCTTATCTGGGACGCAAACTTATGTTTGTGGCATTTTGGGGGGTTTTTACTTCACCTTTTTAACTCACTAGCAGTGCTCCCATCCCTGGCTCTCCATTTTATCTAGTTCTTGTTCCACTAAATACAATAGTAATTTTTAATATCCAAAATTTACAAATAACTCATAAAACTCAACAACAAACAAACAAACAATCCAATAAAAAAATGAAAAGAGGACATGAACAGATACTTCTCCCAGGAAGAAATACAAATGGCCAACAGATATATGAAAAGATGCTCATCTTCTTTAGTTATTAGAGAAATGCAAATCAAAACAGCAATGAGATACCACCTCACACCTGTTAGATTAGCTATTATTAACAAGACAGGTAATAGCAAATGTTGGAGAGGCTGTGGAGAAAAAGGAACCCTCATACACTGTTGGTGGGAATGTAAAGTAGTACAACCATTATGGAAGAAAGTATGGTGGTTCCTCAAAAAACTGAAAATAGAACTACCTTATGACCCAGCAATCCCTCTACTGGGTATATACCCCAAAAACTCAGAAACATTGATACGTAAAGACATATGCAGTCCCATGTTCATTGCAGCATTGTTCACAGTGGCCAGGACATGGAAACAACCAAAAAGCCTGTCAATAGATGACTGGATAAAGAAGATGTGGCACATATACACTATGGCAGGCGTCCCCAAACTACGGCCCACGGGCCGCATGTGGCCCCCTGAGGCCATTTATCCGGCCCCTCGCCGCACTCCCGGAAGGGGCATCTCTTTCACTGGTGGTCAGTGAGAGGAGCACTGTATGTGGCAGCCCTCCAACGGTGTGAGGGACAGTGAACTGACCCCCTGTGTAAAAAGTTTGGGGACCCCTGCACTATGGAATACTACTCAGCCAAAGAAATGATGACATCGGATCATTTACAGCAAAATGGTGGGATTTTGATAACATTATACGAAGCAAAATAAGTGAATCAGAAAAAACTAGGAACTGCATTACTCCATACGTAGGTGGGACATAAAAGTGAAACTAAGAGACATTGATAAGAGTGTGGTGGGGGGGAGGGGGGAAAGGGATAGAGAAAGGAGGAGGAGGAGGGGCACAAAGAAAACTAGATAGAAGGTGACAGAGGACAATCTGACTTTGGGTGATGGGTATGCAACATAATTGAATGACAAGATAACCTGGACTTGGTTTTTTTTAATATATGTATCCTGATTTATTGATGTCACCCCATTAAAAAAATAAAATTATTGAAAAAAAAATCAACCAATGAATTCATAAATAAATGGAACAACAAATCAATGTTTCTCTCTCTTAAATCAAGTAAAAATAAATAAACAAAATGTTTAAAAGTAAAAAAGTGAATAAGAAAGAACAGAGAACTACAAAAATAATCAGACAACAGTTAATAAATTGGCAATAACTACCTATCAATAATTGCTTTAAATGTAAATGAACTAAATGCTACAATCAAAAGACATAGGGTAGCTGAATGAACAGAAAACCAAGGCCCATCTAAACATTGTCTATAAGAGACGCACTTCAAATCAAAAGATACACACAGACTGAAAGTAAAGGATGAAAAGATACTTAGATAAAAAGATAAAATAGGCCCTGGCAGGTTGGCTCAGTGGTAGAGCATCGGCCTGGCGTGCAGGAGTCCCGGGTGCGATTCCCGGCCAGAGCACACAGGAGAAGCGCCCATCTGCTTCTCCACCCCTCCCCCTCTCCTTCCTCTCTGTCTCTCTCTTCCCCTCCCGCAGCCAAGGCTCCATTGGAGCAAAGATAGACCGGGCGCTGGGGATGGCTCCTCGGCCTCTGCCCCAGGCACTAGAGTGGCCCTGGTCACAACAGAGCGATGCCCCGGAGGGGTAGAGCATTTCCCCCTGGTGGGCAGAGCCTCGCCCCTGGTGGGCGTGCCGGGTGGATCCCGGTCGGGCGCATGCGGGAGTCTGTCTGACTGTCTCTCCCTGTTTCCAGCTTCAGAAAAATACAAAATAAATAAATAAATAAATAAAATAAAATAAAATATTATACATTTTAGAAAAGGAGTTCGACCGTCAGCTCCCTAGTATATTATATGGGTCACAAATTCTCTGCCTCATCTGTCTTAGGTACAAAACCAGTCCAATCTACCACACAGAATTGAGTTCAAGTTGAAATAAGATTTTAAAATGTTATAACTACTGTGTTTTACAGATTATATTACTCGTTTTATTAATAGTTTATATTACCGCTAATTTCACTATGACCAAAATTACATATGATACAGTAAAAGTACTATTTCTTTTTTTATTAATTTAAAATTTATTTTTACTTATTAATTTTGGAGAGTCCGTACAGAGAGAGAGAAAGAGAGAAAGAGAGCAAGAGAGAAGGAAGGGAGGAGCAGGAAGCATCAACTCGCATATGTGCTTTGACCAGGTAAGCCCAGGGTTTTTGAACCAGCAACCTCAGCGTTCCAGGTTGAGGCTTTATCCACTGTACCACCACAGGTCAGGCTAAAAGTACTATTTCAATGATGAGTATATACCCTGAAATTAAATTGGTGAAAACTCAATTGTATATCTCAGTCACATTATGAAGAAAAAATATTAAACAGGAATATTTAGACTAAAAGAGTTCTTAAATGTCCTTCATAGAGTACTTTCAGGTGAATCTTATGATATCAACATGGGAAAGGAAAGATATTTTTATAGGTCAACTTATATTTCATTAGGGGTTGTAATATTTCAACTTGCTATGGAAATAAATACTTGCTTATTGATTTTAATAGTTAACAATCATACCCAGGATCAATGGCTGTTATGAGACCAAAGTCAGGGTTTGCTACTCCTAAGAAAAATGGCCTGTCATTAAGAATGCCTCCTATTTCCCAAACCAATTATCATTTCTCTAGGCTACCTATATCTCAGCTTTTCCATACTATCATGATTAAAATATAAATCTCTTAGATTCAGGAAGTATAACAAATTATTATTTCTAGAAAAGGTTCAATGTTAGTATAATACTATTTAAGCAATCCGACATTCTTATATCACAGCAAAAAGAACTATTGTAGAATAATTTTTATTCAATAAACATTCAATAAACATTCATTATTTGAGAGACCTTTTTCCTTGATGTTCTAAAAGGATGTAGATAGATCAACATGGGATCATTCGTGTTCTTGTAAATCTCCCAGAAATTATGACCCGTCTTTGTGGCTAAAATGTTTTTCAAACAGGTAACAGCAGCTGATCGCACTCCGACACTGAAAAAAAGATATAATTCAAAAGCCTATAAAGTATATCAATTATTAATCTTGATAAATGTTAAATAATCTCCAATGAGAAAAATTAAAATCTAAAATTTATCATTAGAAAAATTTTACTTAGTGGAAACATTTACATCCATAAAATTCTATTACATCACAGCCAAAATTATCAAAGAATTTTTAATATTTTCAGAAGACTTAAATTTTTACTAATCACTGTAATAACAAATTCCCTTTATTCAAAAAAGTTTATATTGTGACTATTAAAAATTAAAAGGACTCATGAAAATAAGTAAAATAACATTGACCAATATAAATGACTAATGAGAATGACAGAATAATAACTTACCTGAGATTTTGATAATATTTTCTCTAAGAAATACTAATAATTTGGAATAAGGCAGAATGCTATTTTCCTCCAAATGATAAAATTATTATCTAGAACAATCTTAAACAAACAGTAAGTACACACTTATTCTGAATAGAAGGTGGCTGAAATCATTAGGTAAGGCATCTTAAGCCTTTAATAAAACATTAAAGGGCTTTCTCTTTTGCAAAAAATTAGGAAAGGAGGGCTGCAATACAAGAGCACTGAGAATATAACAGCTGACAAAACTGTCATAAAGCCTGATACTGTAAATGATGGTGAGCTATCAAGCAAAGGCCTAATTCTTTTAAGGTTTCTCAATTTAAGACACAGAATCATAAATACTAAACTTGGATTCATCCTTCACCTCTATTTTCCTACTCTTCCATATCCACTTAATCAGCAATTCCTTCCTGCTGGCTCTATATTCAAAACATACCTTGCTTTCCATCCATTTTTCATCACATCTCTATTATTGCCAACCTAATCCAAGTCACCATCATTTGTCCTCTAGACCAGTGGTCCCCAATCCCCAGGCTGCGGACGGTACCGGTCCATGGGCCATTTGGTACCGGTCCGCAGAGAAAGAATAAATAACTTACATTATTTCCGTTTTATTTATATTTAAGTCTAAACTATGTTTTATTTTTTAAAAATGACCAGATTCCCTCTGTTACATCTGTCTAAGACTCACTCTTGACACTTGTCTCGGTCACGTGATACATTTATCTGTCCCACCCTAGAGGCCGGTCTGTGAAAATATTTTCTGACATTAAACCAGTCCGTGGCCCAAAAGGTTGGGACCACTGCTCTAGACAACTACAACAGTTTCATTATGAGCCTTCTTGTTTCCAATTTTGGCCTATTGTAATCCATTTGCCATATAAAAGGCACAGTAAAAATGTAAGCAGCATGACAGTACTTTGCTTAAAATTCCATGGCTTTTTATATATTTCAAATAAAATCCAAGTTTCTAATCATAATTAGTCTTACCTTTCTAAGTACATTCCATACCATCTTCTTCCACACCAGGTTTCTTTCTGTTCCTTAAAAACGCCAAACTTACTTCTTCTATTCTGCATATACCCTATCTGGAATGTTTTATCCCTACTCATCTTAGAGCTGATTCCTGATCATTCACATCAGCAAGATGGCATTTCCTCAGCAAAGACTTTCATAACCAGCTATTCTGGGAATTCCTTGGGAATCCCCTCTATAGACCTCAGGGACCGTAAACAGGCAATGATATTTTTCCTCTTACAAGATGATAGGAACAACAAATTGTACCTGTTCCCTAGGTCTCTCAAGTTTAAATCAGACTAATATGTGGCACCGTTTTTGAAAAAAACAACTACAAATTACCGTGTAACAAATAAAACACTTAATGTTTGCAAATTTTCTTTCTTTTTTTTTTTTTTTTTTTTTGACTTGAACAATAGAAATTTATTCTCTCCCCGTTTCGCAGAGAATCAGTTTTCAGAGTCAGTTTCATGGAGCCACAACTGAGGTGTCGGCAAGGTGGCACTCCCCAGGGACCAGCACAGGCTTTGTTTCTTGCCTCTTCCAGCTCCTGGTGGCTTGACCTTGACTGTGACTGTGGCTGTGACTGCACCACTCCAGTCTCTGTTTCCATGGTCACATTGTTTGCAAATTTTCTGTGGAAAATCTCCAAACACTGTGTCAGATATACTTCAAAACACATTTTTTAAAAATGAGATGAATATATGGATAGAAGGATGGCTAGATGTGACAAAGCTAGGATAGCAGGAAAATACTGATGGACTCTAAGTGGTAAGTATATGGGTGTTATTGTAAAATTCTTTCAACTTGGCAGTGTGTTTGAAAATATATATAATAAAATGGGGGGAAAAACATGGCACCTTTTTATTGTAACAACAACAAAAGAGAGAAAGCTATGTGGTCATTAAATCAACAATGAAAAAATGGCAGGTAGACATTACTGTCAATCATTTATTCCCCAAGAAAAGATGGAAGAGGGTTTGGAAGGGAACAGATGCAAAACACCTATTGACCTTAGACAGATGTCCAGTTGTTGGCAAAAATTCTTTGAATGCACATCCAAAAACTGCTGACGAAGTGCTCAAATATACCAAAAATAAATAAACGAACAGATAGATAAATGGGAAGGGGGACAAAGAAAGAAAGCAAAGTAATTTTCTAACCAGCAAGCTGTGTGTTGCAATTTTGTTTTGCAGAGAATGGGTAAAAGAAAACCACGTCTGATTAGCTTAAGAATTTTTGAGTTACAAAGCTTCTGCTCTATAACTTATTTAAAAAAAAATTGAAGCAGACTAGCTAAGAAGAGTTGACACAGTTGATTTTGTCAAGTGCCCCAAATATGCCACTTTGCATACTTCATGCTCTATATAGAACCACCTGGCAATTTTATTATCTATTTGTCTAGTCTATTCTCACCAGAATTTCCCATAGATGTTGTCTAGTATATTCATCACAATGACAATTGCCTGTTACATAGGAGGGCTGCAGTAATTTCATACATTAAGAAAAACACAACTTTCATTAAAATACTTGAGACTGAAAGTATGGCAACATAAAAGACAAAGCTTTCAAGTTATTGGAAATGTTAATTTATGTGAAGTATCACTCTGCTTGAATGTCAAATTAAGTAAATGCTACCAGATATAAAGTGTCATTTAAGTACTCACCAATCTTCTACCAGTGTATTATTTAGGTAGCTCAGCATTATGAGGGTCCACTGAAGTTCTTTATTTTCAAATAACTCAAGGTCCTTGGTATAAGGTGTATCTTTACTATGCTGTATAGCTATCATAGAGAAATCTATGGGACCCACTTCTCCCAAGCAGCTGCCAACAGCCTCTACATATAGAAATTACATTTCAGTACAGTTATAGCTAAGAGATCATACAGACAACAGAAATATCCAAAATATAATGCTGTTTTATCATCCATCAAAAGTTAAATATTTCTCAAAGATTTTTAATAAATTAAAGAAGCTATAAAATATCATATCTCCTTTATATATCAACCATGTGGGCAATATTTTCCAATATAAAATAATATCCAAGATAGAACTAGTAGCAAAATATCGATATTAAGGATGAAAGGATTTTTTTGTTTTTTTTGGTGACAGAGACAGAGAAAGGACAGACAGGGACAGACAGACAGGAAGGGAGAGAGATGAGAAGCATCAATTCTTGATTGTGGCACCTTAGTTGTTCATTGATTGCTTTCTCATATGTGCCTTGATCGGGGGCTACAGCAGGCTGAGTGACTCCTTGCTCAAGCCAGCGACCTTGGGCTCAAGCTGGTGGGCCTTGCTCAAACCAGATGAGCCTGCGTCCAAGCCAGCAACCTCGGGGTTTTGAACTTGGATCCTCCGCATCCCAGTCCAATGCTCTATCCACTGCACCACCGCCCGGTCAGGCAAGGATGAAAGTTTTAACATAACTACTGTATGAGAGTATCAAAAAACTTTAAAACTTAAAATTTTCACGTAATTATTATGTACATAAAGTCTACAAACTTTGAGCACTTAATTCAGTGAAAACTCACATATGTACAAACATGTACATGTGTGTGCACTTATTTGTTTCCTATCTGTGTTACCACTACCCAGATGAAGACAGAATGTTTTCAGCATGCTCTTTCCCAGTCATGGTGAAATTTATTAAAATATGTTCACTAATTCTTTGATAGTTCCTTTTAAAAGGTGAAGCCTAATTCCTCTCTTCTTGAATGTAGGCTGTCCTTAGTGACTTTCTTCTAACAAACAGAATGTACACAAGTCTTTCATCTCCTTGTAAATTCATCTGCAGGTATTTAATTCTTAGATGCTATTATACATAAAATTGTAAATGAAATACAAATTCCTTTTTAGATTGTTCACTGATGGTGTAGAATAACAACCAAATCTTGTGTGTTGATCTTGTATCCTGCAACGTGCTCAATTCATTCATTAGCTTTATTATAGTAGCTTTTTTTGAGATTCTCTGGGATTTTCTATACATATAATAATGTCATCTGTGAATAAAGATTATTTTACTTCTTCCTTTCCAAAGTATATCATTTTTATCTCTTTTTGTTGCCCAGTTGCTCTGGCTAATACTTCTGATATAATGTTGAATAGCAGTGGTAAAAGTAAGCAACCTTGTTTCACTCCTGATTTGAGGCAGGAAGCTTTCAATCTCTTACAATTAAATACAATACTAGTTGTGGGTACAAAGATTTTGTGCTACAAAGAAAAGTCACTTAGGATTCTTCTAGCAAATGGGGTTTGTCCCCAGAATCAGTACTACTATGAACAAAGGAGTAAATTTGTTGGTTAAAGAAAACTTCTAGGTAGAGCGTCGGCCTAGCGTGCGGAGGACCCGGGTTCGATTCCCGGCCAGGGCACACAGGAGAAGCGCCCATTTGCTTCTCCACCCCTCCGCCGCGCTTTCACCTCTGTCTCTCTCTTCCCCTCCCGCAGCCAAGGCTCCATTGGAGCAAAGATAACCCGGGCGCTGGGGATGGCTCTGTGGCCTCTGCCTCAGGCGCTAGAGTGGCTCTGGTCGCAACATGGCGACGGCCAGGATGGGCAGAGCGTCGCCCCCTGGTGGGCAGAGCGTCGCCCCCTGGTGCGCGTGCCGGGTGGATCCCGGTCGGGCCCATGCGGGAGTCTGACTGTCTCTCCCTGTTTCCAGCTTCAGAAAAAAAAAAAAAAGAAAAAAAAAAAAAAAAAAGAAAACTAAGTGCTGACAGGTCCTGTTTCTTGGTCTGGGTAATAGATACACAGGCATGTTCTGCTTGTGAAAATTTTTCAAGTTATATACTTATAATCTGTATACTTTCCTGATGTAAAGTAAATGTCAAGAAAAGACTTACAAAAAAAGAAAGTACCCTAGAAATTAGGCTCCCAATAAGAAATTAAGAAAGACTCCAGTGAACCTGACCGGTGGTGGCACAGTGGATAAAGTATTGACCTGGGACGCTGAGGTCCCAGGTTTGAAACCCTGAAGTAGCCATCTTGAGCGTGGGCTCATCTGGTTTGAATGCCAGCTCACCAGTCTGAGTGTTAGGTGGCTGGCATAAGCGCAGGATCAAAATGATCCCAAGGTTGCTGGCTTGAGCAAAGGGTTACTATTGAGTCCCTTGGTCAAGGCATATATAAGAAGCAATCAATGAAAAACTAAAGTGATGCAACTATAAGTAGATGTTTCTCATCTCTCTCTCTTGCAAAAAAAGGAAAGACTCCATTGAAAAATAGCATTATCATGAAGCAATACTGTCATGACAACTCCAAGTTGACTTTAATGTGATTTTTCCCTCCTGTGACTAGCAAACCAGCTAAACACCTACACTAGGTATAATATTGGCCAGGGGTCCCCAAACTTTTTACACAGAGGCCAGTTCACTGTCCCTCAGATCACTGGAGGGCCGGACTATAAAAAAAAACTATGAACAAATCCCTATGCACACTGTACATACCTTATTTTAAAGTAAATAAAACGGGAACAAATACAATATTTAAAATAAAGAACAAGTAAATTTAAATCAACAAACTGACCAGTATTTCAATGGGAACTATGCTCCTCTCATTGACCACCAATGAAAGAGGTGCCTCTTCAGGAAGTGCAGCAGGGCTAGATAAATGGCCTCAGGGGGCCACATGCGGCCCGCGGGCCGTAGTTTGGGGACCCCTGATATTGGCTATTTATGTTACATTAGGTTACCCCCAAATGGTGATAGGAAAGGACTTGAATACAGTTTCAGTATCTGACTTCAATCCATTACCTAAGTCCTCATTCTTATTTCTGTTATTTAAAAATGATATTAAGTACTAGTCATTTATAATATATATCAAAAGTCAATTTATTTGCAACTTTGCTACAAATAAGTATAGCTGGCTTTCCTAAATATTTACAAGGTATTTTCAAATGGACAGTTATACACATGTATAAATGAGTAACTTTTAACTTTACATATACACGCGCGCGCACACACACACCTAAGGAAGAAAAATATGAAAGGAAGGTGGCTTAAGGATACTAGAACTAAATAGAAATATTACTTAACTAAGATCTCACATTTCCCAAATAACCTAAATGAAAAAACTTTAATTGATTTTTTAAAATATTATAAAGATGATGATTCAAACAAAAACTCAGTCATGCAGACAAATAGTTTACCTAGAACTTCTCTTTCACCAGTGTGGTTTAATGCCATCTTGGATAGCTGCAACAAGCTAATAACTAGCTTCACCAGTATGTCATCGTGTAGGTTATCTAGGAGCAGTTTTGAAAAAAATTAAACTATAATGAGGCAACATTTTTCTTTAAAATATGCTTATATACTGAAATTATCTGACTAGAAAACTTTTACAAAGTTTTTTAAAAGGATTTAAATCAAGTACCTCAAAAATATTAAGTGACAGCAGTCATATTCTCTGATCACAACATTTTGAAATTAGCAATCAGTTGCAAAAAGGAAGTAGAAAACACCACAAATATGTGGAGATTAAACAACATGCCACTAAAAAATGACTGGTCAAAGAAGAAATAAAAGGTGAGAACAAAAGATATATAAAGACAAATGAGAATGACAATACAACATATCAAAACTTCTGGCATGCAGTAATAAGAGGAAAGTTTACATCATTATTGGTCTATATAAAGAAACTAGAAAAATCCCAGTAAACAACCTAATACTGCATTTCAAAGAATTAGAAGAACAAAAGTAGGCCAAGTCAACAGAAAAAAGGAAATAATATAAATCAGAGCAGAATTAAATGAAATAAAGAACAAAATGACTAGAGAAAAAATTAATGCAACAAAGAGCAAATTCTTTAAAAAGATTAATAAATATTGACAAACCTCTGGCTAATCTCACTGTGGAAAAATAAAATAAAATAAATAAAAAGAAAGTTACCACAGACACTACAGAAATACAAAGGCTCATACAAGAATACTATCAAAAAATATATGACACCAAATTTAATAACCTAGAAGAAATAGGTAAGTTCCTAAATATATAACCTTCTTAGAACCATGAAGAACTGGAAAATCTAAATAGGCCAATCAACAGTGAGAAAATTGAAACTGTCAAAATCCTCCCCAAAAGTTAAAAATCCAGGATCAGATGGTTTCACTAGGGAATTCAACCAAACATTCAAAGACTGGATACCTATCCTTCTCAAACTCTTCCAAAAATTTAGAGAAGAGGCAATACATTCTAATACATTTTATGAGGCAAACATAACCCTACTACCAAAATCTGGCAAGGATAACACAAAAAGAGAAAACTACAGACCAATATCTCTGATAAATACAAACATAAAAATCCTAAAAAAAATATATTAGCAAATTGAACAGGACAATACATTTAAAAGATAATACTTCACGATCAAATGGGGTTCATTCCAAGGGAACAAGGATGGTTCGACATATGCAAATAAATCAATGTGATATATCACATTAACAAAATAAAGATAAAAATCATTTGATCATGTCAAAAGATGTAGAAAAACCACCTGATACAGCATCCATTTATGATTAAAATACTCAATAAAATGGGTTTAGAAGTACCTCAACATAATACAAGCCATATATGGCAAATTTTTAGCTAATATCATATTCAATGTTGAAACAGTGAAAGCTGGCCCTGGCCAGTAGCTAAGTGGATAAAACATCAGCCTGGCATATGGAAGCCCCGGGTTCAATTCCTGGTCAGGGCACAAAGAAGTGACCATCTGCTTCTCTCCCCATCCCTCTCCCTCTTTTCTCCCTCTTCCCCTCCTGAGGCCAGTGGCTCTACTGGTTCAAGTGTGGGCCTGGGCTCTGAGGATAGCTCAGCTGGTCTGAGCACATCAGCCTCAGGTGCTAAAAAGAGCTCGGTTGATTTGAGCTTCAGTTCCAGTTGGGGTGGCTGGGTTGACCCCAGTCGGGCGCATGCAGGAGTCTGTCTCGCTATCTCCCCTCCTCTCACTTAAAAAAAAAAAATGGTTCTGGGGAAATTGGAAAGCCATATGCAAAAGAATGAAACTAGGCTATTGTTTCTCCCCAGATACAAAAATTAACTCAAAATAAATGAAAGACCTAAATATAAGACCTGAAAAAATAAATTACATTTAAAAACAAAGGCACTAAAGTTACAGATCTCAGTCTTAGAATTTTACTTAGAATTTTACGAATCTGACCACAAAGGCAAGGGAAGTAAAGGCAAAAATAAATGGATGGAATTAAACTAAACATTTCCTATACAGCAAAAGAAATCAACAACAAAACAAAAAAGCAACCAACAGAATGGGAAAAGATATTTGCAAACAACTCTGACAAGAGGATAGTATTAACAAAAAACTCATACAACTCAACAACAAAAAACAATCCAATTAAAAAAAAAAGCAGAGGATCTGAACAGACACTTCTCCCAAGACATACAAATGCTCAAGTTCACTAGACAGTAGGGAGAGAAAAATCAAAACTGCAATGAGATACCACTTTATACTAGTTAGAAAGGGCCTCTATCAACAACACAAGTAATAACAAGTGTTGGAGAGGCTGTGGAGAAAAGGAACCCTCATTCATCACTGGCAGAATGGCAGGCGGACACAGATGACCTTGTATGCTTGTCTCTAAGGAATTCATGATTTTTTTAGGCAGCAGAAAGTTAAAACATTTTAAGCAACAGAATAACATGATCACGTCTGGGTTTTGAGAAATCATTCTGGCAGAGGTGCAGGGGATGGGTAAAGTGGGAGTAGTGCAAGGTGAGACCATTAGGAAGTCTTGTGGTTAGATGAAAAATGATAGGGGTCTGAACTAAATGAGGAGAGAGTCTAAGTCTATGGCAATTAAACCAAGAGAAGGAATTTATAAAAAATTATTTTGAAAAGGAAGAGGGGTACAAATAACCCACACCATTAAAATTAGTACCCTGAGATGCTCTCATAAGCTGCATCATCTGATCTTTATGTTGTTCTAGTTGTCTTCGAAGATCCTTCAATCCTTCAAGCCTTGTCAATGGAAGTGCATCATAAACACTTACTGAGAGAAAATGGTTAATTTCCTAAAAGAAAATTAGTTAAAAATGAAATTGCTTTTGACATGTATTGGTTACATCTGTGAAATAAAACTTAAAAATATAGTAAACGCCTTTTATAGACACTAACTCATCTCCTATTACTATCAAACAAGTTAAAAGTAAATTACCATATTTCCCCATGTATAAGATGCACCTTTAATTATGGGGTCCGAAATTTGAAAAAAAATGTATTATATAAAGTTATTGAACTCAAGTTTTAGTCATCATAAAATTCATATGACTCCTTATCACTGTCAAAACTCCCATCCATTAGCTTGTCGCCATCTGTGTCTGATGACGAATCAGTCTTCAAGAATGAGCAAAAAAACAAGAGTAATAAAGCAGGAAATGTAAGTAAAAAAAAATTTACAACCACTGTATAAGATGCACCAGTTTTTAGATCCCAAATTTTTCAGAAGAGGGTGCGTCTTATACATGGGGAAATACAGTATCTCTTACATTTCAAATCCTACAATGTTTTAATTTAAATTCTGATTGGCTCCCTCACGGTAACATAAGACTTTAAAAATGTTATAGCATACTCAATTAAAGAAAAAAGCTTAAATTTCAATTTATTTAGTACTATAACTCGTTTTAGATTAATACATTTAGCTATATTTTCATATTGATGCATCGCAAAATATAAAGTACCATTCTTAAATTATAAGATTTCTTGTAAGGAAAAATATACCTGAACATAATTTTGAAGTTCATAAGGGTTAAAAGAGAGCTAAAACATAAAAAACTCTTTAAAAAGTTCTAATTCAAATATTAAAATGTCCCTCAGAGTATCAGATGGTAATTTTGAGATATTAATGGATCTTATGTATATGAAAATCAATCATTATTAATTATATCAGATCTCTTCAATATTTAAATTCAAATAGTTATCCAGAAACTTTAATATTTATATTTTAATACAATGCAAGAGGATATATTAAAATTCAGTTTTTTATTTAGGAGGGTTGGTCTCATGCTTTCTATCATAATTTTAAAAACATTGTTTTTTACATTTAGAGCATTATATTTGTCTATCCTTTCAAATATAAAATAGTTAGATGATGGATTAATTATTACCTCAAAGAGCGAAAAGGGTCCTCTACTGTATTTGATTTTCTGCTGAGTAATACGCAAATCCTTAAAAACAACGTGGTCAGGAAAAGGATCTAAATGTTTAATCGTGATATAAAGGTTTTCATTATCCTTGTTCTCTATCACTAAGTATTTCAACAAGTCCAATACCTAAACATAATTTAAAAAAAAAGAGGGGAGGGAATGACTTAATTACTTTTAAAGTACAATAACCAAAGACATTGTCATCAATGATAAAATCTCTGCTAACCTAATTAAGATAAAATATTCTAATTAATTCTAAGGCACCCAGCTATTTTCATTTCCATGTTTTCAAACAATTCTACAAAGTGTTAAAGTGCTTCTACAGGATGAGCACTGAGGAATAAAATACCAATATTATTGAAACATTTTATATAACAACTCACACATCACCACAGTGGTGCCAAACTGCTACGACTTGTTTTGACTACCTCTACACCTCAGCATTAGAGACAGAAATTATCAGGTTATTTATTAGACCAAAATGACTAGGTGTTCTGTAATTAAATGTTTACAAAAATTCATTCATTAAGACAGTTTTCCAACTATTTTTCAAAAATATTTTCACTAAAATTACGAATTACGCCAAGTAAACATTCAGCTCCTTCCAAGAATTCTCCATACATGTATTTCATGTATCATTTTCAAGACAATTTACAAAATTACCTGTTCCTGAACCTGCATGGGCTCATCCACAAGGGGTATAAGTGTACCAACAATAACATGAAGATGACTTCCTAAAGCATCCTTACAGTTAGTTACTGCTGTGTGGCAAACCCGGCTTAATAGGTCACAACAAAGGGAAAAGCTACGTAATGACACATCCATAAAACGAGAAGGCCTAATGCAGAAACAAACAAACAAAACAGTTAAGTTCTAGAAAACTACTCTGGCCTGACCTGTGGTGGCGCAGTGGATAAAGCGTCGACCTGGGAATGCTGAGGTTGCCAGTTCGAAACCCTGGGCTTGCCTGGTCAGGGCACATATGGGAGTTGATGCTTCCAGCTCCTCCCCACCTTCTCTCTCTCTGTCTCTCTCTCCTCTCTCTCCCTCTCTGCCTCTCTCTCTCCCTTTCTCTCTCTCCTCTCTAAAATGAATAAATAAAATTAAAAAAAAAAATTTAGAAAAAAAAAAAAAAAAAGAAAACTACTCTGATATAAACTACTTTAACTGTCATTTATACGCAGCAGCTCTAATTTTAATAAAGCTTGATGTAAGTCACTTTGATATCTAATTCCTTACAGCCAAAAAAGTGGCATCAGCAAAACGATAGAGAAGGCGGCTCCAATCTTCCAACAGAAACAGTGAAAAATAAGCAGAACTACGAATTTGTTTTATTTCTTAGATTCCACATATAAGTTATTTGTCTTTCTCTGACTTATTTCACTTAGCATAACACTGTGCAGGTTCATCCATGTTGTTACAAATGGCAAGATTTCATTCTTTTTTATGGCTGAGTAATATTCTCATATGTGTGTGTATATCACACTTCCTTTATCAATGGACACAAAGGTGTTTTCATATCTTGGCTATTGTAAATAATGCTGCAATAAACATGGGGTGCATATATCTTTTCAAATCAGTGTTTTAGATTTCTTCAGATGAATATCAGAAAGCGGAATCGCTGTGTCACATGGTAGTTCTATTTTGAATTTTTTGAGGAACCTCCATACTGTTTTCCATAGTAGTGCACTGCACCATTTTACATTCCCACCAACTGAAACACACTCATAGACACAGAGAACAAATTGATGGTCACCAGATAGAAGAAAGAACAGGGCAATGGGTTAAAATGGTGAAAGGAATTAGGAAGTACAGATAGTCAGCTATAAAAACAGTCACAAGTACATAAGGTACAGCATGGGGAACATAGTCAGTAATATTGTAATAACTGTAGGTGATGTCAGATGGGTACTAGATTTATCAGGTAATAATTGATCATGTCATAAAATATATAATGTCTATGTTGTACTATGTGAAATATAATAGTGTATGCCAGCTGTAGTTGAAAATGTTATGAATTTTTAATAAAGAATGCAACAACTCTGTAGCCTGTCATAAAAAGATCTCCAAGAATAGTATAAAATAAAAATCACTTGAGCGTTGGCCCAGGGTGTGGAGGTTCGATTCCCAGTCAGGGCACACAGGACAAGTGCCCATCTGCTTCTCCACCCCTTCCCCTCTCCTTCCTCTCTGTCTCTCTCATCCCCTTCTGCAGCCAAGGCTCCACTGGAGCAAAGTTGGCCCAGGTGCTGAGGATGGCTCCATGGCCTCCACCTCAGGCGCTAGAATGGCTCCGGCCGCAACAGAGCAATGTCCCAGATGGGCAGAGCATCACCCCCTGGTGGGCATGCCAGGTGGATCTCGGTCGGGCACATGCGGGAGTCTGTCTGACTGCCTCCCCACTTCTAACTTCAGAAAAATACAAAAAAATAATAATAAATAAAAATCATTTGTATTAAACAGTAAAATTTTCAACTACATTAAAACAATTTTTCCATTGACTAGAGCAGGGGTCTCAAAATTGCGGCCCGCCGAACAATTTTGTGCGGCCGGCAGACTAATCCACGGGCTTACTTAATTTTATCCAAAATATTTTGAACTTCGTGGATTAGTCTGCGGGCCGCACAAAATTGTTCTGCGGGCAGCATGCGGCCCGTAGGCCGCGAGTTTGAGACCCCTGGATTAGAGAGAGGGGAAGAGAGATAGAGAAAAAGAGGGGAGGGAAAGAGAGAGAGAAAGAAACAAATCACTGTTTCAGTTAGTTGTTTCATCTACTTATATATTCATTGATTGCTTCTCCTCTGGTGCCCTGACCAAGGATTGAACCTGTGATCTTGGTACACCAGGACAATGCTTTATTCACTGAATCACCCAGAGACCTTAGGGCTTCAAGCCAGCAACCACGGGGTCATGTCAATGATCTCACACTAAAGCTAGCAACCCTGCGCTCTGAGCCGGTGCTCAAGCCTGTGACCTTGGGGTTTTGAACCTGGGTCCTCAGCATCCCAGGCCAATGCTCTCTCCACTGTGCCACCACTGGTCAGGCTATAGTAAAAGTTTTTTAAAATATGTTCAAAAATCTATAGTAACTATTATATTGTGATTTACAATAAGAAATATATATTTGGTTTTTGTCCTTGTTTCTGGCATATAGTTCCTAAAACTCTTCAAATTTCCTGTAATGAGAGCAATAAAAGTGTCTTTGGATAGCACCTAAGGTTGGGGGTTGGTTACTAAGACAATCAACCACGTGATTAGAGGAAATTTCCAACCCTCTGACCTCTAGGGAGGAAAGAAGGGACGGAAGTTGAATGGATCACCACAGGATGAGGTTTGAGAAGCGTCTCGGTTGCTGAGTATGTGCAGAGGTGGGGACGGTGGAGCCCCTGGAGAGGACACAGCTCCTTCTCCACACCCTGCACTATGCAGCAATTCCATCCCGCCTTCCTGAGCTATATCCTTTCACAGTCAACTAGTAATCTTGTGAGTGAACAGGTTTTTTGAGTTCTATAAGCCACTCTAGCAAATTCCTCAAACCTAAGGAAGACAGTGGTGATTAGAACCTGCAATCTAGAGCCAACTGGTCAGAGGCACAGATGATAACCTGGACTTGCCACTGGCGTCTGAGTGAGGAATATGAGGGAAGAAAATCTTGTTGAACTGAGAGCCTTACCTCTGGGATCTGACACTATTGTCTAAATCAGGGGTCTCAAACTCACACTAAAGCTAGCAACCCTAGCTTTTCCACGAAGTTCAAAATACTTTGGATAAAATTAAGTAAGCCCGTGGATTAGTCTGCGGGCCGCACAAAATTGTTCGGCGGGCTGCATGCGGCCGGCGGGCCGCGAGTTTGAGACCCCTGGATTGAGTTGAATTGCAGGACATGCAGCTGGGTCTGGAGAAGTCCTTGAATGTGTGTGGGGAAATCCCCTCCCACCCCCACAAACATTGGAATTGCTGACCAGAACTGCTACTGCAACATGTATTTCAGGACATCTAAGGCACAAGTTTCAATTTCGCTGTTGAAATAAACCCAACTGTTCATGAAAAAAAGTGTTGAAGTCCCTTAGTAGTTAAGATTTATAGAGTTGGAGTAGTAGTAATGCAATTTATAAAATAATAGGTAGATTTAAACTCAGGAAATAATGCTCTGGCTTCTACCTCTTAGAAGCATATAAATTTTCAATTAAGATAACAAGGTAGAGCCTGACCAGGCGGTGGCGCAGTGGATAGAGCGTCGGACTGGGATGCGGAAGTACCCAGGTTCGAGACTCTGAGGTCGCGCGCGGGCTCAGCTGGCTTGAGCAAAGAGCTCGCCAGCTTGGACCCAAGGTCGCTGGCTCCAGCAAGGGGTTACTCGGTCTGCTGAAGGCCCACGGTCAAGGCACATGTGAGAAAGCAATCAATGAACAACTAAGAAGTCGCAATGCGCAACAAGAAACTGATGATTGATGCTTCTCATCTCTCTCTGTTCCTGTCTGTCTGTCCCTGTCTATCTCTGCCTCTGTAAAAAAAAAAAAAAAAAAAAAAAGATAACAAGGTAGAAAAATACTTTTATCTTGGTCTAAATATATTACTTACCTTTTGTTGATAGAGTGAATCAAAGTATAAATAACATCACGAAGAACAAAGGCCCAAGCTCCTCCTAAGCCAGTTTTTATATCTTTCAGTAATAAACTAACAAAGAGGTGATATATTTTAAGAATTCTGTGTTTTTTATAAACATTATTTGTCTCAGCAGCTTGTTCACAGATGGCTAGAAGAATTTTCTGATAGGAATCCTAGAAAATAAAGATACATGTTAGTAAAAGCTTGTCAAATCACATATACTCAGGTATAATAAATACATTTTGTATTCAAAATAATTACAGAATTTAGTTTTGAGTCTAATAGCAAATGCAAAATATTATATTAAGAAAATAAGTATCCTAGCCAGACCAGGCAGTAGCAGTGGATATAGAGCGTTGAACCGGGACACGAGGACCCAGGTTCGAAACCCTGAGGTTGCCAGCTTAAACTCATCAGGCTTGAGTGTAGACTCACCAGCTTGAGCGTGGGGTTGCTGGCTTGAGCACGTGATCATAGATATGACCCTGGTTCAAAACCCCAAGGTCGCCAGCTTGAGCGCAGGCTCATCCGGCTTGAGTGCAGGCTCACCAGCTTGAGCACAGGGTTGCTGGCTTGAGCATGGGACAAGACATGACCCCATGGTCGCTGGCTTGAACCCAAAGGTCCCTGGCTTGAGCAAGGGGTTGCTAGCTCTGCTGTAGCCTGCCCCTCTCCCCGTCAAGGCACATATGAGAAAGCAGTCAATGAAAACTAAAGAAGCCGCAACAAAGACTTGATGCTTCTCATTTCTCTCCCTCCCTGTCTGTCTGTCCCTATCTGTCCCTCTCTTACTCTGTCACACACACACACAAAATTACTATCCTAAATATAAAATACTGTCAATTTTATTTTCATAAACTATAATTAAGGAGCATATATTTTAAAAAAATATTCCCTGAGCCTACATATGACTAAAGAGTCACGAAGAAAAACTTTAGCCCTCATTGTAGGGTGGTGGGCAATGGGGGAAGGTCATGTGGGGAACTCAGGCCCAGGAATTTTGGCTGGAGCCACCCACACTCATGCGGGCCAAAGAAACTTCCCAAGAGCCCTTCAGAAAAGAGCGACCATCTGCCAACCAGTGAGATTTCACCACGTCATATTAGCTCGACCACCCTAGGTACCCTTTAAATATCTCTCTTGCAGGTCACCCCTTGCGACTTCTCTGACCCCCAACCCCCAGGACCAGAGACAGGACCGTCTGGGCAGCACAGTACTCAATAAAGCCTTTACTATTCCACACTTTGTGGCTCCAGCCCCTTCCTTCTTTCTCAGCGGGGAAAAATACCTTACACTCATATGTAACATATTTCAATTAATACTAACAAGTAAAATACCAAAATATAAAGTTATGAATAAGTTTTCTTCTTAATCAGATGAATTTTCCATTTGCTTACTTTTTCCCTCTTTTCGATGTGTGTACACAGACATTCTAACTGAAAAAGAAGGATTTCTCCTATTAGTTACTATATTAGAAATGTATACTTACAGGGCTTTTGGAAAGAATTTCTAAAATGCTTTTAGACTTGGTTTTATGGCAATTGCTTATATAAGCAAATGCTGCTTTAATCACATGCGATGGAAAATGAGGTGGATTAGGAGCAGGATCCAAATCTCTAAGAGTTACAAAAAAAAATGTTAATTTCAGAGAAAAATTATCAAGAAAAATCATATTTGGCTGACAAGTGAAATTCCAGAATGAAACTTTAGATGATAGTAACCTCAAATTTAAAAAATTACTTCTCATATCAGTCTATATACAGTAACCAGAATATCTAAATACCTTTATTTTCTAGGACTTATTCATTGTTTAAATGATTTGCTTAAAAAAAATCATTTATGAAATGAATGCCCATTCCATAAAGGAATCTTAGTGTCACTCCACTTTAGGTCTGAATTCAAGTTGTATGTTTGTACTTTAAATGCAATACTACTTTAAGACACAGCAATCAAACATTATCTATATCAAACAAAATTATATTATAAAAGTACTCTGGTACATACTATTACTATTTCATATGCGTAGTACTGCATAGCTTTAAAAAAAGGTAAGGGTGCTACAGTCAAGCTAGGAAAATAACATTCATGTACAGCCAAATGGGTTTACACAGCCAAATTACACTATAGTACAGTAAGATTTTGACAGGTAAGGAGGATGATAAAGAAAAGGTGATCTAAGGCCCTGGCTGGTTTGCTCAGTGGAAGAGCGTCTGCCTGGTTTGTGGAAGTCCCAGGTTTGATTCCCAGCCAGGACACACAGGAGAAGCACCCATCTGATTCTCCACCCCTCCCTCTCTCCTTTCTCTCTTTCTCTTCCCCTCCTGCAGTCAAGGCTCCACTGGAGCAAAATTGGACTGGGTGCTGAGGATGGCTCAAAGGCCTCCGCCTCAGGCACTAGAATGGTTCTGGTTGCAACGGAGCAACACCCCAGATGGGCAGAGCATCGCCTCCTAGTGGGCATGCCAGGTGGATCCCAGTCGGGCACATGCAGGAGTCTGTCTCTCTGCCTCCCTGCTTCTCACTTCAGAAAAATACCAAAATAAAAAAAAAAGTGATCTAGAAACACAAAACATAGATAAGGAAAAGGTTGCTGAATTTGCAAATAAGGTGGTCAGTTAGAGCAATTACTGTGGCGAGGCTACAGTAGAAGGACAAAGGTAATTACTTCAATTCAAAGGAAAAACTATTATTATTATTATTCAGTGAGAGGAAGGAAGGCAAAGAAAGACTCCTGCATGTGCCCTGACCAGGGATCCACCCAACAAACCCACTAGGTGGAAACACTCTGCCCATCTGGGGCATTGCACTGTTGCTCAGCAATCGAGCTCTTCTTAATGCCTGAGATAGAGGCCATGGAGCCATCCTCAGCACCCTGGGGCCAACTCACTCTAATTGAGCCATGGCTATAAGAGGTTAAGAGAGAGAGAGAGAGAGAGAAACAGAGAGAAGTGAGAGGGGGAGGGGTAGAAAAGTACATAGGCACTTCTCCTGTGTGCCCTGACTGAAAATTGAACTCAGGACATCCACATACTGAGCAGATGCTCTACGACTGAGCCAACAGGCCAGGGCCAGGAAAAATTATTTTTAAAGAAACAATTTCAGGCCCTGGCTGGTTGGCTCAGCGGTAGAGCGTCAGCCTGGCGTGCGGGGGACCCGGGTTCGATTCCCGGCCAGGGCACATAGGAGAGGCGCCCATTTGCTTCTCCACCCCCCCTCCTTCCTCTCTGTCTCTCTCTTCCCCTCCCGCAGCCGAGGCTCCATTGGAGCAAAGATGGCCCGGGCACTGGAGATGGCTCCTTGGCCTCTGCCCCAGGCGCTAGAGTGGCTCTGGTCGTGGCAGAGCGACGCCCCAGAGGGGCAGACCATCGCCCCCTGGTGGGCAGAGCGTTGCCCCTGGTGGGCGTGCCGGGTGGATCCCAGTCGGGCGCATGTGGGAATCTGTCTGACTGTCTCTCCCCGTTTCCAGCTTCAGAAAAATACAAAAAAAAAAAAGAAAGAAAGAAACAATTTCAGCCTGCCCAGGCAGTGGCGCAGTGGATAGAGCTTGGGACTGGGATGCAGAGGACCCAGGTTTGAAACCCCAAAATCACTGGCTTAAGCGCAGGATCATAGACATGATTCCATGGTTGCTGGCTTGAGCCCAAGATCACTGGCTTGAGCAAGGGGTCACTCGCTCTGCTGTAGCCCCCTGGTCAAGGCACATATGAGAAAGCAGTTGATGAACAACTAAGGAGCCACATCGAAGAATTGTTGTTTCTCTTTCCCTTCTTGTCTGTCTGTCCCTCTCTCTGATTCTCTATCTCTGTCAAAAAAAAAAAAAAAAAAAAAGAAACAATTTAAAAGCAAAGCATGGGCCTTGGCCAGCTGCTCAGTGGATAAAGTGTTGGCCCGGTGTATGCATGTCATGGATTCAATTTCCTGTCAGGGCACACAAAAGAAGTGGCCATCTGTTTTCTCCCCCTCTTCTCCCTCTTTCCTCCCAAAGCCAGTGGCTCAATTGGTTCAAGCATTGTCCTGGGCGCTGAGGATAGGTTGGATAGTCTGACCACGTCAGCCTCAGGTGCTAAAAATAGCTTGGTACTCAAGCATCAGCCCCAGACTGGTTGGATCCCGGCTGGGGTACATTCAGGGAGTCTGCCTCACTATCTCCCCTCCTCACCTAAAAAATAAATAAATACATACATACATATATACATAAATACATAAATTAATAAAAGCAAAGTATGTGCCTAAAAACTGAAATAGACATTTGAAGGTATCAACCAATACACTTCCCAATAAACTTCTGATATTTCAACTAATTCTCCAAATTTAAAATATCCATACCCTGAAAAGTCACAAGAGTCAGTGCTTTGGCCAGCACCAGAAGTTACAGGTTCATGTAATGTCATCAATAACTCCACCACAATCTCTGGTAAACTAGTAACAAATAAATGATCAATCTGCAAGGATATAAAATTAAAATATATTTAAGTTTTATGTCAGTGACCTTTAAGACAGCTCAAGGGGCTCATGTTAGTGACTCATTTCCAAAATTATTCAGTGCCCATAGAAGGATTTAGATGATGCAAGACATAAAGATTTGTTAGATATACACCTAACTGCACTTTTTTCTACTATGAAGTCAGCTTATAAACTGAGAGGAAAGTAATCATACCAAACAAAACTCCCTTAATCTGACCTTTATTTTAAAGAACATCTTAATTGACAAAAGCTTAAGGTCTAACATTAAATTTCTCAACCTAATCATTTTCCTGCCAACTAAATTCCCACTGACCTGTACTGCTTCTCCATCTTCATTTTACTCTAACTTAGGAACACTATTTCACTCAGTAAAATTTCTCAGTGACTGGCAATAATCATCTTTTTGTTCCCTGCCTGACTTCTCCCCATGGTTGATTCCTGCATGACTTGTCCCTTGATATCCCAAACTTTGAAGCCAGTTGCTATACCCTGCCTTCATCAGTAAACTAAAATCCAACAGGAAAGGACTCTTCATAAATCACTTCCTGCTACAGGTAGCCTCACAATGAGCATAAATTCTCTAATGTATGTAATGGGTCTGCCACATTACACCTCAGGCAAATGAATGAAAATTGTGAAAGTTTTAAAGGTGAACCCATTAGCTCTCCAAATAAAGCTGACAAACTAAAAGGCAAATGGCTGATTTACTTGATAAAAAAAGAGGTTTGGATTCACCTCCTAATAACAGAAATACGTTTGAATGTTACAAGAAACCTAATGTAAAATCCTAGCCAATCCCTCAGGTTTACGTATCAGTTGTCCAAGTCATCATTTCAGCCCTTGTAAAAATCCAGGCTCATTTCAAAATACATCTGGAATAAGTAAGGACAAATTGGACAAGTCTAATAAATACCAGAGGGAAAATTAATGAGGGTTTCCTTATACATAAGATCACAACCAACTTCACTAGTTTCACATGATTCTCTAATAAGCCAGATCTATAATTTTAGCTAAAATACTTAAACATTTTCCAGATGCCTAGGTAGAGCTAAACAATCATAACTGTAAAGATTTTAGGCATTCAACAATTAAGTTTTAGAAGACTCAAAACTGCTATGTACCAACACTTATCAATAAAATAGAATCTAGAAGACATATAGTGCACATTACATTAGAGAAACAAAGAAAAAAGTAACTTATGACAAATTTATGCTAAATAGAGACTAACAAAAAATTAATATATTTCTTTAAGCAAGAATATAAGTTAATTGAGGTAATGTAACACATTTCCCTCATAGACTGTTTCTGACTCTGAAAACTGCTATCTTTTGGTCTGAATACATAGTAAAGAAGTATAAGATTAGGCCCACTCAGAAGCTAGGAGACAGGATGAGGGATAAAGACAGGGTGTCTCTTCTAAACTCCATCACCTCTGGTGTGCCCACTCTGTCCTGACAGCCGTAGGAGAGGGGCCCCTCGGCTTCCCTGTGCCTGCGACCACAGACTCACTGCCAGCTCTGACTGCCCATGCTGCGCCTACACAACTGAAAGTCTTGCTGTTCATTTCCTGGTTCAATGCAGCTAACTGTGCAACCGAAAAAAGAGGCTCTCAATTCTAATGTTAACCAAATTTGGTTAGTTATCCCTTACTGACATAAAAAAAATTGGACTGACCAAGCCTCTTTACCTTATAAAAAGATTATATGTGTTTTAATATAAGTTCCCTCAAATAATTTTGAATTAACATAAATTACTATAAAACAAAAATTGTTAGATCCCTTTTTACTTGACTTCATCTTTTATCAAATAATGAGTACTCAATATACACTAGGTAGTGGGGATACATCAGCAAGAAAGAAAAAAGAAAATTCTATCTTCATAGTACCAGTAGAAGATATGACTGATAATAAACAATGAACATAATTCCTAAGTAAATTATACCACATGTTGGAAGGTTGTCATGGATAAAAGAAAGAACGTGGTATGGAAATTTGGTGTTGTATTTTTCCTTGAAAACTGAAAGGTTTAATGCAATTAAAGAGGACATAAGTTAATTTTCTATACACTGTTCAGTATTGCTTGAATGTAACTTGCATTTATTGTTACTGCCAATTAAATAAATTTAGAAGAGGAAAAATAAAATTATTCAAATTTCTGATTAAAAACATTTCATTTAAATGCCAATCAAGGAAAGAACACTGTATAACAACAAAAAATTCATGGACTGTCTATGCTCAGTGATGATTATTACCACATATTAAATTTAACTGCATAAATGAATAAAGAACCTTAATATTTTAAAGTTATTTCTCAGATCATTAGGGGATAAACTATAGGTAAAAATTGAAGTCATACCTGTTTCCCTAGTAAGTTTTCATCTTTAAGCATATCATAGACTTTGGTAGCAGTCTCTCTTTGCTGTGCCATCCTGCTGTCTCCTGTAGCCTCGTAGGCAAAGTAAGGAAGAATATTCACAAAAATCTTTGGAAAGCAGTCTGTTAGAAGATGTTTCCAATCCTCTTGAATCTGATTAGCAATAGACTTCACTTCATCAAAATCACTTCTCATCACCAGATGTGGAATCAAAACTTTATAACAAGACCTAAAAAATAATTTTAAACATATATGTATTACATATAACTTTTCAAAATAAAATGTTATAATATAGTTCTTAAAATAATAAAATGATAAAAGCATTAGATCATTTTATCTAGATAAAGCATTCTTACTCTAATTTTATAAATGGTAAAATGAAGTTAAGTAAATTCTAAATAATCACACTAAAAAAATAGATCTTGGAATATACTACTCCAATTCTGTGATCAAAAAAGTAGAAATTAAATTTATGTTTACATCTTCTGCATAAACAATTTATATAAAACTATTGTAAAATTGAATGTGAAATCAATTTATAAATGTAAAGAATAAATGTTATTGCCAAACTAAGTGAACAATAAGGGCCACTAAACAATTATAAGCTGCCTGCTCATTAGCCTAATTCCCACACATTACTCTTTAGTTTTCAAACCTCTTCATGTTCAAAATTTTCTTCTTGCCCTAGCCGGTGGGCTCAGTGTATAAGAGCATCAGCCCAGCATGCTGATGTCCCAGGTTCGATCCTTGATCAGGCTACACATGAGAAGCAACCACCTGCTTCTCTCTCTTCCTCTCCCCCTTCTTTCTCTCTTCCCCTCTCATAGCCAGAGGTGGCTTGTCTAGTTCAAGCATCAGCACCAGGCACTGAAGATAGCTCTGTTGATCTGAGCATTGGCATCAGGTGCTGAGAACAGCTCAACTGATTTGAGCATTGGCCCAAGTCAGAGGTTGCCGGGTGGATCCCAGTCAGGGTACATGCAGAGCTTGATTCACTATCTACCCCCATCTCACTTTTTTTAAAAATTGTTCAATTCTTCTCTAGAGTTAAGAGTTAGCTAAATACTTTTACATCAAAATAAAAATAATGACTAGATGTTTTGTCAAGCAACAGAAAATAAAAACAATGCAGAAATAACCAGCCACTAGTAGTTTCCCTTTCAATTTTCATGGGAAAGCTTATCAAATGTTAAAGCTGAAAGGAAGTTAAAGATCTCTTTGTGTAAATGCCTTACTTTACAAATTTAAAAAATCAAGATCCGAAGTCCAGTGATTTGCTTCAATATACGCTCATTAAAACAAGCTGCCCCGCCCCTCATACTATACAACCTCCCACATGTGTGTGTGTGTATGTGTGTGTGGGAATGCCAAACATTATTACCTACTTTTAAGTTAAACATATTTCATTCACATGTGCCATAAGTAAACCTACCTATAGAAATCCTCAATGTTTATGTAGTTTAACAAAATAAAAGGAAAAGAAGATAAGCTGTATTCAGTTTCTTGAAGATTAAGCCATTCCCAAACCAGATAATCCAAATGAGAAGCCATGAAGTCTTCTAAATGTTTATATCCAAAAGTTTCCGAAACTTTCTCTAAAACCTGCAGGAATCAAAAAGAACTCAATGCTTTAAGAAACCAGCAAAGTAATACGTTAAAACCTTGTGAATATGTAAGTCCTTCTTAATACTGTTAATAAAATCATGACTTGAAGTATTCATTTAACTTTTCTATATCTTGATTTACTCATCTATGAGATAAAGATAACAAAAGTACTCACTTCAGCAAGACTAAATGAGTGAAATGTTTACTAGAATTAGCACTGTGCCTGGCACATGGCAAAACCTTAATGTTGAATGAATATAGAAAAATAATGTAATTCTCAACATTCAATTATATTCCAAAAGAAAGTCTAAGGTAAAATAATTCTTCTCAGTCTTAAACCCAAATACGAAAATCCAAATACTGTATTCCACTTACCAAAATAATTAGGTAGTATAATTTCTTTTTAAAGCACCTTATTTTAATCCTGAGAATCAAAAGGCTAACTTCTTGAAAATTAATCACCTGTGGGCTGGCCTATTGCAAAGCTCCATGGAAACCATGTCTTTAGAACTGAACTGTCACTGGTTCATCATATAAAAATCTATACTGGAAGGGCCTGAAAATTCCCAAACTATGGATGCTGAGGTGGTGGAACTGAGCAAGGATAAACATTCTACAAAACTAAGCAGCTGTGCGTAATTGCAAGGCTGGACTCTGGTCTTGCTTCCCTAATCATGCAACTCAGAAGCACTCCTGGTCCTTCTAGATCCCAATGTCCTGTCCCAGAATCAACCAGGCAAAACACTTGCTACTGCTGTTTTCTCTATATGTTTCCCGCAATAAATGCTATTCCAGAGGGCCTGTTCTGTATGATAACAGGTCATTCACTGTTTGTTCAATGAATACCTTGTGAAATGCTCTTAAACTGAATGCAAGAAATAACATGGCATGCAAATAAATACACTATTAAAAAATAAAACTGTCTCCAAGCCTTTAATAATGCCACATTACAATTATAGTTTAACTTTTTTAATTGTTTAAAAGTTATCTAAGGAATAGTGTAATAAAAAATATTCAACCACATGTACCTTTTTAATGAGGTGAGGTTCTATTCCATTCTCTTTCACAGACTTGCATAGGGCAAACAAAGCCTGTTTTTCACAGATAGGACTACAGTTTAAAACCACAGCTATCATCATCAGTAAAACAGATTTTCTATTGTAAATCTCATCCAAAAATTCAAGGTTCTCAGCTCTGTGGGACTTTAGAAGAATTGTAAAAGCAATAATGTAAATATTTAAAACATTACAAAAAACCACTCATGCTGAAATCAAAGTATTCCATGACAACATCTAAGTAGCCAGTGAACAGTTTTAAATCCTACAATGATAAGGGTAAGAGTAGAGATTTTGAGAAAATATCAAAGCTTATAGAGTAGCAAAGACTGCTTTAGATAAGGTATTATGAAAAGAATTGCTAGACATTTTAGTGAGGTAAAAAGTACTTCAAAGAAAAGACTAGAGATTCCAAGAAGGTGAGAGATTAATAGCTCCTCTTCAACTACCAAGTATACCTCATAAGATGTTTATTATAATTATACAATATAGAGATCTTTATACTTCTTAAAATATTATCATATATTATCAAAAGGAAAATAAAAATATGCAATTAGAATGATATATGCTTTGATATTATAATATACCTACAGATATGTACATTTTTTGACTAGCTATACTTGATAGAAGTTTCCCATCACACATAGAAAAAACTGCTGCTCTCTGATCCTAGTTTTGGTTTTTGGTACAAGAAGTAAGGGCCTATTCCTTTACTAAATGGCAATCATTGACAGGTTTAAAAATAGTTATAAGGTCTCCACTAAGTCAACTTCATCTATTCCTTAAAAGAACTCTCTACTATCTTAGTTAAAAGTCTACTTTTACTCAGAACCAAACTCAACATGCTAGCTGCCCTCTAAAATGTATAGAAGATCGGGGGTTGGAGGGGAGGGGAGTAAAGAGGGATAAATATAAAGTGATGGAAAATTATCTGACTCAGGGTGATGGGCACACAACACAATCAACAGTTCAAATGCTATGGAAATGTATATGTACCTGAAACCTATGTACATTTATTGATCAATGTCACCCTAGTAAATTTAATTTCCTAAATAAAATTTAAAAAGATAATAAAATAAATGTATAGAAGATCACATTCTTCCTATCAACTGTTCATGACAGTATGCTTCTATAAATGATGTCAAAGGCAGACTTGCTTTTTGGAATAATGATTACAATGCTGATTTATAGTGTGCTCTCAAGATGTAAAATTTCTCAGGTCTTTTTCCAAATGAATTGTTGTCAGGTCAGTATTTTCCCTTTTTGCACATGACAGGCTGATTTTAAAATGTAAATATCTACTGTCTATTTATTTTATATTATATACACTTCTTATCTCTTTCCCTTCCTGTGTCTGTCTGTTCCTATCTGTTCCTCTCTCTGTCACACACACAAAAAAAGAAATGACCATTACTCGACCAATTTTGACCTATAAACAGTAATGCCAATCAATTCATATAATTGTTTTCATCTAACTTTATACTATTAAGTATAAGCTGTCTTAGGCCAAAGTTGGTGAAAAATATGGTATATTTATGGAAATTATATGATAATAGCAAATATACATTACTAAACTTACCACTTCTCTCATTCCTTCCTGAGCTTTCAAGTATGCATTTTCAAAAGCTGTTTGTTGAAGCTTCAAAGGAAGTGCTTTCAATAATGTGGAAGAAACTGCCTGTCTCATATCCTGAAATAATCTTAAAAAAAAAACAAATAAAAGCAAAATAGCAATATTAGATATCTAACAAGTAAACACCTAAAAAATCAACAAATGCTATGTCATGCCATTCTTGAATTTATACTCTTTGGAATATTAAGAGATTGTCCAATGTTATTACTAACCTGATGTATTACATTCAACTTATGATCCTTCATAATCCCACCTTTATTTAAGTTCTTTTTAAAACGTTTTTTCATTAAAATATAGTTTTCATACAATATTACAATAGTTTCAGATGTACAACATAGTGATTCGACATTCCTCCACCCTTTTCCCCCCTGGCAACCATCAGTTTTTAATTTGTTTCTCTGAGTGTCACCTCAGGTCTTTAACTTCAGAATATATTTTCTAGCTCTAAGGACTTGAAGTAAAGCAGACATACATTAGCAATCCTTACAATGCTCTATGGTTTTAACTGAAGAGTTCCGAACCTGAGAAGTTAAGACACAATTCTGCTTTATACAAACTTTATTGTCAGCATCTTCAAATTCTGGACACATTAGGTTATCGAACACATATATATTAAGGTGACTGCTGAAACAATTTCTTTACAGTAATTTTTAATTATTGGTCACTTACATGTAAACAGCAAACTTACTCAAATGATTTTTAGCTTTAATGTTTTTCATGTATAATGTAAGTTTTTTCAAATATTTATTGGCTTTTAGAAATTATTAAACACCTACCACATAGCAAATATTGTTTTAGGTGCTTAATAACAGATAAAAACCAATACCATCTAGGAGCTTATATCATAGGTAAATGTGTTAAAATACAGCATTTCAAGTGGTGATAAATGCTACAGAGGAAAAAATAAAGAAGGGAGGTGCTTTATTTACAGGGAGTGCAAGGTGGGAAAGGTACAGGTAGGATACAATTTAGAGTTTTAAAATCAATTTGATAACTTGATAAACATGCAGTCATTAAGAAATTAATATCTGCTTTAGGTAATCAATCACAAAATAGTGCTCTATAATAGAATCATTCCAGTGCCTAACTGCATATTCACTTGAGTAATTATAATTATAATTAGCACAATGTAAAATGTAATAGTTTTCGCTTTACAACTCATATAAAATCATAGTGATAACCAAACATTCCATATCTCCTATAATTGGTAGCAGACACACCTCATTCAACTCAACCACTTACTAGCTAGCTCTATGTCACTGAGCAAGTTATTTTTATCTCTCTAAGCCATAGTTTTCATTTATAAATTGGTGAAAATAACAGTATCTAAGTGACAAAGTTATCAGGAAACATAAAAGACAGGCATATATAGTAATATATGCTCAATAACAGCTATTTTTTTGTTTTTCAATTCATTTTTAATTAGTTGACATATAGTGTTAGCTATTTTTAATATCACAACTTATAATCTAGACTATGCTACATATTGCATTGATATCTGCAGCATGCCAGACATTTCATAAATCCTTTACTCATTACCTATTGATTGACTCTGCAGCCAACATTCGAACTTGGTGATCATTATCAGCAAGAAATTGTGGAAATATTTCATTTACAGGAAAGTCTTTTCCCTTTACATTAAGAATAGCCCATTTTGAATAAGGATCAGCCTATGAGAGAAGATCAACTTAGGTTAAATATGAAAAACTAAGAAAAAATCACCCATTAACAAAAAGAAATAAAGGTTGCTTAAAAAAAATTTATGGAAACCTTACTAATATTTAATGTGAAGTAACTCACCTCAAGCAAAGTTTTAAGGCATTTTACTAGCGCCATTCTTACAGAGACTGTGCATTTTCCTTCCTTTGTTAAGTGCCTGAAATAAATGTTTCAATAATTATTATTTTTTATTAATAAACAAATGTTTAAAATAATTATTCTAATAAAAGTACATTAAAAAAATCACTGGACATTAGGGTTATTTTAGGTTACTTCTAAAATTTCTTTCCATGCTAGTTTTACTTCTCATTATGTGGCATACACCTATATTCTTTTTTATTTTTAAAATTTTTTATTTATTTATTTTAGGAAGGAGAGAGAAAAAGGGAGAGAAGGTGGGAGGAGCAGGAAGCATCAACTCCCACAGGTGCCTTGACCAGACAAGCCCAGGGTTTCGAACCAGCGACTTCAGCGCTTCAGGTCAACACTTGATCCACTGCACCACCACAGGCAGGCATATGTGTCTATATTCTCACTTTCGAAAAAATTTCAGCTAAAAGAAATGTTTCAAGAGGAGTGTATTTTCATGTATATTATTAGGTTTACATCATTATGTCTCATTTAGGGCTATCTTACTTGAGCTAGTAACTATATAATAATAAACGTAAAGGGAAAATTTTTTTTAAGTTTTTGTTGTTACGTCAAAGATTTCAAAACCCTATTCAATACTGACTCCAAAGTCCTTATCAGTCAAAAGGTATGAGAGCTCTAAATTATATATATAGTGCTCTTCCATAAGTATCATTGTGTTACCTCACACTATGACTACGTACATGAAATAACCAGACAGTGACAAGGTCAATTTGTTCATTTCAGATGCATGAATGATTCAATTGCTTTAGACTTGTTGTACTTTCCTATATTCATCACACATGTAAAATTATGAAGTAATTTAAAATTCACAGGGAAATATACCAAACATACTTTAGAAAGTCAAGCCTTAAAAAAAAGACAATGTAATTCTTCAAGAAATTAAGGGATAAAACACAAATTACAATCTACTATTGTTAAAAGATGTACTGATATATAGTTACATTTAAGGATTACAAGAAATCACTAATGCAGAAATGTGAAATGTGTATCTGTATCAGAAGAAGCAAAAGAAAACAAGAATTCCACAGAATAATCTGTACCTACCAAAATGCTTCAATAACTGTTAGAAACTGTCCTTGAGCATCCCTTGTGTCCTCAGCATCCATACTGCCTTGACACAGGTTCCTCACTATACAAAGGATGTGGTTTAAAATTGTTTTACAAACATCTTGGTCACGGCGATACAAAGAACACACATTGCTACGGAAGAACAAGTTTAACTTTATAAGCACAGCGGAACACATCAGTTAGTTTATAAATTTAAAGTGAATAGAACATGGTTTTAATTTCTTACGATAGTGGTTTCAGAAGTTCAATAACATCTTCCATCGGCATAGGACATTCTTCCCCAGGAAGCTCTTTTAAAAGCACTAGATACTAAGATAGTTGGAGTGGGAGAGGGGGGAGTGTGAAGAATCAGTTTTTCTTCATATGTCATTTACTTAAATAAATATATATGTGACCAAAAATTCACATATAGACACATGCATAACACTTACACACAAACACACAACCAGTTAATTTTTTTTAAAGGCAGTATTGTAGTAAAAAAAAAAAAAAAGCATAAAAAAAGGCATTTGAGCCTGACCAGGTGGTAGCACAATGGATAGAGTATTGGACTGGGATGCTGAGGTCTCATGTTCAAAACCCTGAGGTTGGCCCTGGCCGGTTGGCTCAGTGATAGAGCGTGGGCCTGGTGTGCAGGAGTCCCGGGTTCAATTCCCGGCCAGGGCACACAGGAGAAGCGCCCATTTGCTTCTCCACCCCTCACCCTCTCCTTCCTCTCTGTCTCTCTCTTCCCCTCCCGCAGCCAAGGCTCCATTGGAGCAAAGTTGGCCCAGGCACTGAGGATGGCTCTGTGGCCTCTGCCTCAGGTGCTGGAATGACTCTAGTTGCAATGGAGCAATGCCCCAGATGGGCAGAGCATCGCCCCCTGGTGGGCATGCCGGGTGGATCCTGGTCGGGCGCATGCAGGAGTCTGTCTGACTGCCTCCCCGTTTCCAACTTCGCAAAAATACAAAAACAAAACAACAACAACAAAAAAAAAACTGTGAGGTTGCCGGCTTGAGCGAAGCAGGCTCATCAACTTGAGTACAGGGTTGCTGGCTTGAGTGTGGTATCATAAACATGACCCCACGATTGCTAGCTTGAGCCCAAAGGTTACTGGCTTGAGCCAAAGGTCACTGGGTTAAGCAAGGGGTCTCTGGCTCAGTTGGAGACCCCCTTCCCCAGTCAAGGCACATATGAGAAAGCAATCAATGAACAACTAAGGTGCTGCAATGAAGAACTGATGCTTCTTGTCGCTCTCCCTTCTTGTTTGTCTGTCCCTATCCCCCCCACCTTAACTGCCTAAAAAAATAAAATGAAAAAAGCATTTGAAGTCAAACAGAGCTGGATTTAAATACAAACACAACTTATTACTTGTGTGGTTAAAAAACTTGCGTTGTCATCTGAACCTTTGTATTCTCACTTATAAAATGGGGATATAGTACTTACCTGGCCAGACTGATGTGAGGATTAAAGGAAATGAACGTAAATAAACAGTTCAGTAATTGATAGTTGGTAACATTGTTGAGGATAAGAGCCTAAACAAGAATCTGAACCTATCTTGTGTCTCCAGTCTCCCAAAATACTACCTGGGGATAAGACTTCAATGTTTAAAACCTTTTCTATTAATGAACCTTGGAAAGCAGAGATAATTATGAGCAGAAAAGAAGTCAAATACCCTGACTTATCTTCCCACAAGGCAATCTGATATGGCTCTCCATGGCACTATTTCTGAGAGCAGCCAAATAAGTTTTCTGGCACTACTAAGAAATCAGAAGACTTTTTTTTATCATAAATGTGTAAAAAATGTTTCTTACTCCTTCCCAGGTATTATAAAAGAAAACTGCATTGTACCATTTTAAATTTTTTTTTTCCCCCTGAAGCTGGAAACGGGGAGAGACAGTCAGACAGACTCCCGCATGCGCCCGACCAAGGATCCACTGGCACGCCCACCAGGGGCTACGCTCTGCCCACCAGGGGGCAATGCTCTGCCCATCCGGGGCGTCGCTCTGTTGTGACCAGAGCCACTCTAGGGCCTGGGGCAGAGGCCAAGGAACCATCCCCAGCGCCCGGGCCATCTTTGCTCCAATGGAGCCTCGGCTGCGGGAAGGGAAGAAAGAGACAGAAGGAGGGAGAGGGGGAGGGGTGGAGGAGCAGATGGGCGCTTCTCCCGTGTGCCCTGGCCGGGAATCGAACCCGGGACTTCTGCACGCCAGGCCGACGCTCTACCACTGAGCCAACCGGCCAGGGCCCCATTTTAAATATTTGACATGAAAGTCATGTGTATGATATTACTGAGTGTCTTGAAGTACCTTAAACACCAAACCCTCAAGAAAAGCATACAGGCCCTAGCTGGGTAGTTCAGTTGGTTACAGGGTCATCTCAATATGCCAAGGTTGCAGATTCGATCCCCAGTCAGAGCACATACAAGATTCAACCAACAAATACATAAAATAGTACAACAATAAATCAATGTCTCTCTCTCTTCCTCCTTTTCATCTCTAATCAATAATTTTTTTATTAAAAAAAAAGCATAAAGCATTAAGCATATGGCCTTCTCCCACTGGTCATTGCTGGAGACTTGACCAAAAATTCTAATAGGGCCTCAGCCTGCATGTTCCCAAGAGCTTCTAATTAGTAGACTACCTGGCAGGTTTCCAATGAGTAGGAAAATCACCTGACATGTTTACCAATTTGCTGGGCTTGGGGCTCTCCCACATGTTCCCCAGGACTAGAGCTAAGGAGGTTGTACATGTGGTCAGGAGAGTAATTACATGTAAGAATATTAAGTAAACAAATGTACTGAGGTTTAATGGGAAGCCAGGTTTATTTTATTCAAAATTTTTATTTAACTTTTTATTAAATTGATTGGGGTGATATTGGTTAATAAAATTATGTTTCAGGTGTACAATTCTATAATACATCATCTGTATATTGTACTGTGTGTTCACCACCCCAAGTGAGAACTCCAAGCATCACGATCTGTCCCCTCTTTACCATCTTCTAGTTCCCCCACCCCACTTTCCCTCTGGTCACTACCATACTGATTTTCATTTTGTTTTTGTTTTTTACTTAATACCTTCACCTTTTTCTTCTTTTTTTTTAATAAATAAATTTTTATTAATGTTAATGGGGTGACATCAATAATACCTTCACCTTTTTCACCCAGCCTCACACCCCCTTCTACTCTGACAGCTGTCAGTCTGCTCTCTATCTATAAGTCAGTCTGTTTCTATTTTGTTTGTTAATTAATTTTATTCATTACATTCCACATAGGAATGAAATCATATGGTTCTTGTCTTTCTGATTGGAAGTCAGGTTTTAAATTGTTGGAAGAAGGAGCTACAAATACAGAGGAAAATAAATAAATAAATAAATGCTATGATGCTGGAATGGAATTGGAGATACCTATCAGTAAACAGCTAGATTGATGGGGATAGGGAAAAAGAGGAATTACTTCCTGTAATATTCTCACCACACTCTAAATTTAAATCTAATCATGAGGAAGTGTGAGACAAACCCAAAGAATTCTATAGAACAAGTAGCTATACTATTAAAAAATAGGAAAGTCATGAAAGATAAGGAAAGACTAAAGAATTGTTTCAGACTGAAAGAGACAGAACAGATCTGAAAACTAAGCGCAATAATACAATGTTATATTTCTGGTGACTTGTCCATGGAATAGGAGAATTACTGTTTTTAGAACATACAACTAAAGAATAAGGGGCATCACATCTGCAACTTAATCTCAAAATGATTCAGAAAAAAAAAGGTGTGTGTGTGCAGAGACAGAATAAGGTAAATGTGGCAAAATGTTACCAAAGATGCTTATGAAGGGATTATGAAGTTCTTGTACTCTAACTTGACTGTCACTTTGAAATTACATCAAAAAAATATAAGGCATGTAAACTAAGGTCAAGGCAAGATTCAGACTTCAACCGCAATGTTACATAAGTATTACTTTCACATTTAGAATCTGTGTTTCTTGGCCTAGTTTAAAATAGTTCATAATAATTAATTATACCTAAAGATAATAAATCTATCCAAAGTCCATCCAAGTTTTAATGTTTTAGTACCCACTTACTATTTTTTCAAAGCATATTAAAAAAAAGTGTACTTTATAAGTAGTCGCAGATTCATTTCTCAAGAAAGCAATTTCAAGTCTTCAGAGGTACTATGTGATTCTTATGTCAATCCATTATACTTAGCAACGCCAGACAGAACTCAAAACAATTTTCATTTCACTTAACTCACCATGTGTAGGTGGAGAGATTTAGTAGGGTCTAGTATGCTAGAATCAATTAACATTAACAATTTCCTCCGAATATCAGCTGCTCTAAATGACACAGTACTGGTCTGAGCAGTAGTCACACACACACACAAGAACTTTAGCATGTCCAAAAAAAGTAGATCTTGCTTTGACAGATGTTCTTCAGCTAAAGGATTCATGGCACCTAAAAATAAAAAGCGCTTATTAAAACTAAGAGGGGCACAACAACCATATACATTGAACATGAATGCAAATATAATACTCTCTATGAAAAAATAAAAAGATAAAAGTATACAAAAATAAAATTATGGTAAAATTATTACACACTCAAAGCTTCAAAATTTTTCATAAAAGGTTAGTTACCCAAGGATCTGTCATACTATCAAGAAATGATCTGTGGAAAAATCTGTATATATAAACATTCACTGCAATACTGTTAATTATAGAAAAATAGAAAGGAATAGAAATTTCTCATAGTAAATAATGATCAAGTAAATTATGGTATATATAGTAACTAGGATATTATGAAGTCATTAAAAAGTATAGTTATCGCCTGACCAGGCAGTGGCGCAGTGGATAGAGAGTCGAACTGGGACGCAGAGGATCTGGGTTCAAGACCCCAAGGTCGCCAGCTTGAGCACGGGCTCATCTGGTTTGAGCAAAGCTCACCAGCTTGGACCCAAGGTCGCTGGCTCAAGCAAGGAGTTACTTGGTCTGCTGAAGGCCCACGGTCAAGGCACATATGAGAAAGCAATCAACGAGCAACTGAGGTGTCGCAACAAAAAACTAATGATTGATGCTTTTCATCTCTCTCTGTTCCTGTCTGTCTGTCCCTATCTATCCCTCTCTCTGACTCTCTATCTCTGTAAAAAAAAAACAAGTATAGTTATCAATACAAGTAGCTAAATAAAAAATGTTTATAGCTAATGTTAAAAGAAAATAGACATAGTATAACAAAGACATTTGAATGTAAATCCTGATTACAATTTTCAAAGGGTCTATAGAGAAATAACAAAAAAAAGGTTAAATGGATGACAATATGATGGTTTTATCACTCTCCTACTTTCTATTTTCCTAAAAAAAAAATCTGTCATTTTATTTTCTTGAGTAATTATTTTAATTTTCCCTATGAAAAACAGGAAACTAATAAATTCAATTAAAAAGTAGAAAATGTAAAGGAAACAGGAAAAAAAAAATCCTGATAGACTATCCAAAAGGTAATAAAATAAGCATAAAATTGGTATCTATGAGGCTTTTTGTAATGCCAAATCAATTTTAATAGGTAAAAGAAATTCCAAATAGTAAATATACACTTACCAATAGTAAGCTGGCTCTCTCCAGATTCATTTGCATCACTAACACTACTAGCAGGGTAATCATTAAATAGACTCATGAATGACTGATTCTCCACGTCCATTACTTTTTCGTCAGGGTCAACTTTCACTGATTCTACTTCACAGTCAAGAGGCTTTTTCATAAAGGATACCTACAAAAGAGAAATAAAGATGTTTTTTCCTAGTTTCTTTCAGAAGCATGTTTTAGTTAAAATTCACCTAATCAAATGATTCAAGATTCATGTGTATGAACACTGTCATATTTATCTATTCCTGACAAAACAGTATGCCTCGCAGAAGCTCATTTGTATGGAAGAAGAAAAGTAAATACCATGATGAGAATATGTTGCTTGTCTGGCAGGGTTTTTGTTTTCATTTTTAAGAATAGAAAACTTTTAATTTTGGTACAGTGTTACACAAAAATAGGTATATACCTAGATGATTAGTTCATAATCATTGTTTATTATTATTTATTTAAAAATAAAAGTCAAGTACTATGCTAAGAATTGATAGTAACAAGAAATCAAATGTACTCCCCAAACCAAATAGCTTTAATTTCCACATTTTAAAAAACATAAGATGCCACATATTGTGAAATGCCTCTGTATTTAGGAGAGTTATCAATGAAAAAAAAAATCTTAGAATCAATGAAATACAGTAGTAAAACAAGAAGCGTACTTACTAAACTTTTACAAATATCTGCAATATCATTCATTAACTTTGATGTTAACAGTCGTAGGAAAAAGCTAGAGACAATCTTATTTGGATTGTGCTGTAATGAAGATGAACAAAAAAACAAGCAAAGAAAGAAATAAAAACAATTATTCTTGGCAGATAATATTTTCTCTATCTTGAATGAAATGTAGGTTTTCTTTACACTGAAAATTCTCTAAAATACTAAGCATGTATAAAGAGATTACTACTGGGGCAAAGTGAATAATTTCTAAAATACTAATCACTTTTCTTAGTGTACTAATAACTATAGCACATATCTTTCATTGTGCATAAACAACATTAAAGTAAAATACCAGCTAACAATGGTAAACATAAGCAAGCATAATTGTAGCTTAGCGTTTATTCTTCGACTTCTCTTGTTCCCCACTTACAGCAAAACATAGAAACACATATTACAAACCCAAAATATACACTAATAATATTGATATACGGCCATGTACTTATTAACATTAGCTTTCAAAATGCTTCCATTCATTTATTAACATCCTGATCAGCTACCCCTCAGACCTGCTCCAAATCAGAACAAAGACTTCATACACTAGCACTCTTCTACCAAATGCTATGTAAGACAACACTGGGCAAAAAGAAGAGTAATGTATGTGCTGGACTTATCTTTGTGGTGCTCACTAGCCCTGGTACAGGGGTATGTACATCACAGAGCTAGCAGTCAACACATTTTTATTAAATGAAGGATAATATGCTGGCAACAAGAGTCATGTATATAGTATGTAACAGAGGTAAGTTATCTTGGAAACCTTCCTAAAAAGATGAAATTCTTTTCATGAGGAACACAGAATATCTATTGTTTTCTTCCTTTGGATACTACCTTTTATTTTCCATTTAAATCAGTGTATAAACTTATAGATAAAACAAGAAACAATAACCTCAGTCAATTATCAACCCTCTAGATAAGCTATACTGTCAAGCAGGGAAAAAAAAATCTTACCTTGGTAGAGTTACTTAAGCAATTTATACATAGATTCATCATCTTTCTTAATGAAACAATTCTAGATTCCTCATTTGTCTTATTTTTAAACAGCGTGATACTTTCTCCAGCACACTGCATTAGAGACTATTAAGAAAAAAAAGATAAAAAATTCAAATTTCAGTTAAAATTAGTTTATTGACTCTTTTTTAAAGTTTTACTTAAAAGTTATATTGTTTAAAAAAGTTATACTTGACTTACAGTATAATTCAAAATTATGAACCATTTTTTTAAAAGACAAATCTTATACCCTGTTCTTACAAATCACACAATTAACAGTATTATCCAGAGATGAAAATGTTTCATCCTTAGCACCTACTTGATTAATACTCTTAGTCAAGGATTCTTTAGGATAGTGGTCGGCCAACTCATTAGTCAACAGAGTCAAATATCAACAGTACAACGATTGAAATTTCTTTTGAGAGCCAAATTTTTAAAACTTAAACTATATAGGTAGGTACGTTCCTTATTGAGGTAGCACCCGCACATGGTATTTTGTGGAAGATCCACACTCAAGGAGTCAAAGAGCCACATGTGGCTTGAGAGCCAAGGTTTGCCAACCATTGCTTTGGATAACTGATCACAGGAAACTTTTAAAAGTTCAGAAAAAAAATTAAAATTTTTGTTGAAAATAAATTTCAATGTAATATTATTTCAATTACTATATTTATAGTTGGCTTAAAATAATTTCAAATCTTAAGGAAAGACAAACATAGCATCATTTCTTCTCAGACTACATAAATAAACTTACATAAAAATTTATGTTTCCCATACAAATACATCAATTTTCCCAGGGATATATTTCATTCAATTAATCCAGAACTTATTCATATAAATTTTCCTACCTTGGCTTTCTGGAATAATTCTGATTTATAAGCTTCTTCTTCAGTTATTACACCCACATAACAATAGCAACCAAGAACACCCACCAAACGACTTGAACACCGAACAAGAGTTTCTGTGTTTGTAGTCTTAAAGTAAAACACAAATAAAAACACATAGGTCATAAATAATTTGAGTACTCTATCATTATCTATTATAAGAACAAATTTTAAGTACATATTAAGAAATAAAAGTTCAGTTAATTGAGTTAACAGTGGCATGATTCTGATCATCACCCAAAAACATCTAAATTCCTGCAGAGTTGTGATCACCAGGATTCTCAAGAAAAACAGTGAAAAAGAAGGAAATCTTACCTTTTGCAATGGCATGGATGAACCTGGAGATTATTATGCTAAGTGAAATAAGCCAGGCAGAGAAAGAAAAATATCATATGATTTATATGTGGAATCTAATGAACAAGGTAAGCTGAGGAATGGAATAGAAGCAGAGGTGGGGTCACAGGGAGCAGAGGGACAGCTGTCAGAGGGAAAGGGGATGAGGGAATGGGATCAGAGAAGGTGAAGAGATTAGTGAAATTATATATACATAACAGAAATACAGATAACAGGATAGCAAATTCCAGAGGGAAGGGGGGAGCAAGTTAGGGGGAAGGGAACAAAAGGGGTGTAATGGGGGGCACATGGTTGGGGGTGAGAGTATGTTATATTCAGTGGGACACCTGAATCCATGTTAATAAAATAAATTAAAATTAATTAAAAAGATACACACACACACAAAAAAAGAAAAACAGTGGAAGTATCTCATAATGGCCAAGTAAGATATTTCCTCTTAAGGTAGCACCATGTACTACACACAAATGCCCTTAAGTATTTGAGGTAGGAAGGAAAAAAAACCTGACAGGCAAACAAATGTCTGTAACTCTTAGAACATACACAGAAATTAGATTCATACAAAAAACATAAAATTACCTTCTGAGCTTCTGAACTTTGACTTATTCAGCTTTTGAGATTCCACAGACGAACAAATATTTTTGCAAGTAGATACTGCTTAGCCAATTATATAAAAATGTGTAATTTTGCAAAGGTTACAAAGAAAAACAAGATTTTTAAATTTTTTTGTTCCTACATTATAGAAGTGTCATTTTAGGGGAAAAACCAGAAAACCACAGTACTTTGCAATGAAAGTGGTTACAACTGTGACCCAGAAGAATGTCAGTAATTGCGGTTAAGGCAGATGAAACCAGGCACACTGTCCCTTCTCTGGTTCTTTAGCTCACTATCCCTGATTTCTGAACTCACCTGAGATTTATATTTTATTCAACAAATATTTTGTCACCTACCACATCACAAGGCATCGTGGCAGATAGAAAGATTAATAAAAATATACACATGCCCTTTACAGAGCTTATAGCATGGTTTAAGAGATATTTGTGTATAAATCATATACACAAATTATGGTAAATGGAAGATGCTGAGTGTCCTTTAAAAACAGAAATACTGTACATAATATGAAAAGTAAAAGATGAGTTACTATGGCTGAGATTATCTAAGAAAGTCTTTAACAAGGATTTTGACATGTAGATGATTTGGATTTACAGAAATATGTAGAAGGACACGGGAGTTTTAGGAAAGGAATAGCACACTCAAAGAGAATTTGTGACTTAAGAGGACAAAGAAAATGATATATGAAAAATTACTACACGACCTCTAAAATATGATCACTGCTAGTTCATTTATTATTTATTAATCACTTTTCCCTCTTCAATGACCACTAAAATCTGTTAGATCAGTTTCAGTTATGTTCTTTGCTGTTACTGTAACACTTCCCTCCACAAAACTGAGTCACTTTTTCATTGAACAACCACTCAACTCAAAACCATTATTATTCCCAATAAACCCACCCAAAGAATTCTACTTCTATAGTGTCTACTAGAGTTCTTGATACAAAACAAGGTATCAAATTATTACACTTGTTTTCTTTTTTCATGCTGTTTTCACTATTAGCTAACATGTATTCTCGCTTTTCTTTTCAAAGCTTCTCACCATCCTTCACTACCCATTTCTCCTACCAAACAGTCAACCAAAGTTGGATGAAATATCAACCTTAGTTCTTTTTAAACATTTCACCTCAGCCCTGTCCGGCGGGTTCAGTGTTAGAGCGTCAGCCTAGCGTATGGATGTTCCGGGTTTGGTTCCTGTTCAGGGCACATAGGAGGAGCAACTATCTGCTTCTCCACACCACCCACTCTCTCTCTTCTCCTCCTACAGCCATAACTCAATTGGTTCAAGCACTTTGGCCCTGGGCACTGAGGATGGCTCCATGGAGCCTCCACCTCAGGCGCTAAAAAAATAGCTCGGCAACAAGCATGCCCCAGATAGAGATTGCCAGGTAGATCCCAGTCGGGGTGCATGTGGGAGTCTGTTATCTCTACTCCTCTCACTTGGGAAAAAGAAGAAAATACATACATACATACACACATACATACATACATAAATAAAAATCTCACCTCAGATGAATAGTTATTTAGAAGGTGTTCTGACAATGCCAGAAGATAACGATCCAATGATTCCCTGAGATTTTGGTGGACAGAAAAGCCTATACTGGATTGGTGCTTTTCTATAGCATATTCATTCACAATGGTTAAAAAATCCATCTTATCAAAAGTTGTCTGAAGAAATAGCTCTTCAACTGCTGAGAATGAAGTCTTTTCTTGCTCTTTCTGGTATTGTTCACTTCAAGAAAGTAAGATCTTTAATTTATAATCAAAATACCTAATACTTCATCTTCATATAGCAACAATATAAGTGAAAACATTATCTTATTCAGACTGTTGATACAATTAGTGGATTATCCTTTTAAATGATTCTCTTCCTCTGACTTTGATGACTATTCATTACAAATTTCATTATTCAGTAGCAAATTTTAGTATCAGATAGATAAAGAAAACATAATTACAATCTCAAAGGCAAATTCAGAAATGTTAAAAAGAAAACATTAATAATTAATAACACCAGGTATAAACATGAAGGATATTATTAAGCATTTCCCTATGAACCTTTGATTTCTCCAAAATGTAGGATTTTTCATCTGATGCTCTGTGACGGAGATTAGAAATCTTCATGCCAGTGAATTATTTCCAGTCAGAATGAAAAAGTAAGCCTTTGAGTCAATCAACTAAAATGAAGTTTTTAAATTTATTTTTGTTTTCTCTTTCCTCAATTGTCATTTTTTTATCATTAGTTTTTAAAGCTATCATTTAAAAAAATGAGTCATATTTTTAAAAAACTAATTTCATATAATTTTTGTTCTTAATTTCCCATCATAACTATATTTTTTCCACTAGCAAATGTCATGTTATACCGTACAGCATTAAAAATAGTAAACTAGATAAAATTATAGAATATAAAATGCAATCATTAAATTAAAAGAAACATGCCTGACCAGGCGGTGGTGCAGTGGATAGAGCGTTGGACTGGGATGCGGAAGGACCCAGGTTCAAGACCCCGGAGTTGCCAGCTTGAGTGCGGGCTCATCTGGCTTGAGCAAAAAGCTCACTAGCATGGACCCAAGGTCACTGGCTCGAGCAGGGGGTTGCTCAGTCTGCTGAAGGCCCACGGTCATGGCACATATGAGAAAGCAATCAATGGACAACTACGGTGTCGCAACAAAAAACTGATGATTGATGCTTCTCATCTCTCTCCGTTCCTGTCTGTCTCTCCCTATCTATCCCTCTATCTGACTCTCTCTCTGTCCCTGTAAATAAATAAATTAATTAATTAATTAAAAGAAACATTTCCCTGGCTAACAGTTGTGATTTTTTTTTAGTTGACCAAACTAGTCTAAAATTTTTAAGATGTAGCTACTACTCTTTGTAATGAGATATATAGTTTAAGAAAAACACAGAATTCTTTACATGGCATACCATTCTGGCACTCTCTGGAAAAAATTCATTGCAGCTTTACAGTTTTTCATAGTGAGACTCACGAGAATTTTCTCCAGTGCAAGATGAGGGAAATTGCTGTCAAGGGAAACAAAAATCTTCACTTAGAAATCTAAAAGTTATTTAAAGTATTCTTTAAACTTAAACATCAATGCTTGGTTTTAATATTGACATCTAAAATTTGAATCCAAATTTAAAATTATTTTCATCTGTACTGAATGTCTTAATATCTGCAAGAAGAACTTTATTTTAAGTGAGAGGTGGGAAGGAAGAGAGACAGACTCTCACACATGCCCCGATCAGGATCCACCCAGCAAGTTTCCTACAGGGAGATGCTCTGCAAATCTGAAGGCGCTGCTCTGTTGCTCAGCACCTGGGGTGAGGCCATGGAGCCACCATCAGTATCCACAGTCAACTTGCTCGAACCATTCCAGGGGTCTCCAAACTTTTTACACAGGGGGCCAGTTCACTGTCCCTCAGACCATTGGAGGGCTGCCAAATACAGTGGTCCTCTCACTGACCACCAATGAAAGAGGTGCCCCTTCCAGAAGTGCAGTGGGGGCTGGATAAATGGCCTCAGGGGGCCACATTGCGGCCCGCGGCCGTAGTTTGGGGACGCCTGATTCAAACCATGGCTGTGGGATAGGGAGAGAGAGAGAGAGAGAGGGAGGGAGGGAGGGAGGGAGGGAGAGAGAGAGAGACAGACAGACGGAAAGAGAGAGAGAGAAAGAGAGAAGGCAGTGGGGTGGAGAAGCAGATGGTCTCTTCTCCTATGTTCCCCAAACGGGACTCAAACCCAGGACCTCCACACGCCGGGCTGACACTCTACCACTGAGCCAACTGGCCAGGGCTTGCAAGAAGAATTTAAGAAGCATATATTTTATGTTATAATTGTTTTGAACACTTCCTAGAAGCAAAATCGTGCAATTTTTAAAGCTCATTTCTGAAATCAAACAACTATGAAATTTAAGCATTAGGATCTAGGTTTGTCTTCCAGGTTAAATGGGCAAGCTGCTTCCCATTCTAGAGCCCACAGATTTAATATATTTCATCCAGATACTCATTATGATTCCAGGATACACCTGACTTGATTCAGGTGGACCTATTTACAGAAGATCACAAAGGAACACATCAGTGCTCAAAATGCATATTCTTCGTGCACATTGCCCTTCTTCTTACTGAGAAAACAGAGAGACAACAATAAAGTAAAAGTACGTGGACAAAAATACAGGCACAGCCTCTTCTTCCCTGCAAAAACAGGCTACAAAGTGTGGAAAGCCTGGGTTGAGAGGTCCAACTAAATGATAGGCGCTGAACAGTCACCTTGACAACAATTGACTCCCACCCCCGCCTGATTACACTGGAGGCCCTGACTCTCAGAGCCTTTCCCAAAGCCTTGCACTGAGTGGGGATAGAGTGGGGATTTCCCAGCTCTTTGAGCCTCTTACTCCCCAGGCAGAAGCAGTTGCAGCCTTATAGCTGGATCACCAGGCTGCTAATTCAGAAATGGGGGACTAGGAGAGAGAATCCAGGAAAGCAAACTCTCTCATCGTTGGACCCTGCAAACGCCAACAAGCCTTTACTTCCAGCAAGACTAAAGCCAATTATATGACATTGCCATAGAATCCCATCAACTGCAAATCCCTACCTAAGAGTGACACAGGGGCAGAGCCTGGGGTACAGAGTCACCGACTAGGAAGAGGGAGAGAAAAGAAAAAGGAAGAAGTTAACCTCTCAAAATCAAGAAAAACCCACAGACTTTACAACTTGATCCACTAATTTTTTTTTTGTTGTTGTTGTTGTTGTTTGTTTCTTCTATCTTTTTGCCTTTATTTCCTCCACCTCGGTCCTTCTATTCTCTGCCCATCTTATGCTTCCCCTTTCTTGAACTACACTACCCATGAGTGTTGCATTTTATTTTTCTTCTTCATCCTCACCCTCCTTTAAGGTTATACTCCAAAACACTTAACTCTCACTCTCTCCTCTTTTGTTTTTTTTTTTTTTGTTTTTTTTGTCTTGCTTTATTTTGTTTTTTTCTCCTCCTATTTTATTTCTTCCTTCGTTTTTCTCTTTTTCTTATTTTTTCCTTTCTATTCGTTTTTTCTTTTCTCATTTTACTTTCCTCCCATATAATCCTCAATCACGAACAAATTAATTTGGGACTCAAGGCTTTTTTTTGGATTTCTCTTTTTTGCTTTTGTTTTTATTTTTTTCTCTTGTTTGTTTATTTTTGTGGCATTTTGGGTCCTCCCAACCCAAGGTCTCCATTGTATTTAGTCTTCGCTCCACTTAATACAACAGATTTTTACTTATTATTTTTATTTTTTCTTCTTTATTATTCTTTTTTGGTCCTTTTTTCTGATTCCCTCTTATCCCTCTCATTATATCTCTTAGTTGACCATCACTTACAAGCAAATCATCTTATGCTTGTCTAAGATTTTCTTCTTTTTTTTTTTTTTTTTTTTTTTTTTTGCATTTAGTAGGTCCCTACTCCCTTTTTTTTGCCCCTTGAACTCTTCACCCCAAATCAGGCCCTCCATTATAGGCACGATATTTCCCTGAGGAGGGGAGAGGAGGGAAAGAGAAGAGAGAAAAAAAGGGGGAAATAATAAATTATTACTGTTTTTTTGTGTGGGGTGTTTTACCCTTTTTTTTTTTTTTTCTTTTTACTCTTTATTAATTCTAATTAGTGCTATCAATAAGACCACCTTCAGATGCCGATAAGAAAGAGGAAATCGAATATTATGGATACAAAAGAAAGAGAGGTAACACAAATAGATGGGGAAAAATCTATGGAGAAAAGACTTAACATATTGGAAGCCTTGGAGCTAAATGACAGAGAATTTAAAATAGAAATCTTAAAAATACTCAGAGATATACAAGAAAACACAGAAAGGCAATATAGGGAGATCAGAAAACAACTCAATGAACACAAAGAATATAAGTCCAAGAAAATTGAAACTATAAAAACAAATCAAACAGAAATGAAAAACTCAATTCACGAGCTGAAAAACGAGGTAACAAGCTTAGCTAACAGAACAGCCCAGATTGAAGATAGGATTAGTGAAATAGAAGACAAACAACTTGAGGCACAAATGAGAGAAGAAGAAAGAGACTCAAAAATAATAAAAAATGAGAAAGCCCTACAGGAATTGTCTGACTCCATCAGAAAGAATAACATAAGAATAATAGGTATATCAGAGGGAGAAGAGAAAGAAAATGGAATGGAGAATATACTCAAACAAATAATAGACGAGAACTTCCCAAGCCTGTGGAAGGAACTAAAGCCTCAAATTCAAGAAGCAAACAGAACACCAAGTTTTCTTAACCCCAACAAACCCACTCCAAGGCACATCATAATAAAGATGACACAAACCAATGACAAAGAAAAAATTCTCAAGGCAGCCAGGGAAAAGAAGAGTACAACATATAAAGGAAGGCCTATTAGATTATCATCAGATTTCTCAGCAGAAACTCTACAAGCTAGAAGAGAGTGGACCCCAATATTTAAAGCCCTGAAAGAGAGGAACTTTCAGCCAAGAATACTATACCCATCAAAGCTATCCTTCAAGTATGAAGGAGATATAAAAACATTCACAAATACAGAAAAGATGAGAGAATTTATCAACAGAAAGCCCCCACTCCAGGAAATACTAAGGGGGGTTTTCCAACCAGATTCAAAGAACAAAAGAAAACAACACCACAAGTAACAGCTCCACCAAGAACACAATAAAACCAAACTTAAACTGTGACAACAAAGGAAAAAAAGGGGGGAGAGGATGGAGATTAACAGTAGCAAAGGATGATGAAGTGCAGAAATACTTATAAGATAGGGTACTACAATGAATATGGTACGTACCCTTTTCATTACTTAATGGTAACCACCCTTAAAAAAACCACCACAAAAACACTTGACTTAAAAAAGGTAGCAACAGAGGAAAGAAGTATGGAACACAAACAAACAAAAACAAATGATAGAAAAACAAAAGAGAAGAATCAAACTAGATACAAAACTAACAGAAAGCAATTTATAAAATGGCAGTAGGGAACCCACAAGTGTCAATAATTACACTAAATGTAAATGGATTAAACTTACCAATAAAAAGACACAGAGTAGCAGAATGGATTAAAAAAGAAAATCCAACTATATGCTGCCTACAAGAAACACATCTAAGCAACAAGGATAAAAACAAATTCAAAGTGAAAGGCTGGAAAAAAATACTCCAAGCAAACAACACCCAAAAAAAAGCAGGTGTAGCAATACTCATATCTAATAATGCTGACTACAAGACAGAAAAAGTACTCAGAGACAAAAATGGTCATTTCATAATGATTAAGGGGAAGTTGAATCAAGAAGACATAACAATCCTTAATATATATGCACCAAACCAAGGAGCACCAAAATATATAAGACAGCTACTTATTGACCTTAAAACAAAAACTAACAAAAGTACAATCATACTTGGAGACCTCAATACACCGCTGACGGCTCTAGATCGGTCATCCAAACAGAGAATCAATAAAGATATAGTGGCCTTAAACGAAATACTAGAACACCTGGATATGATAGACATCTACAGGACACTTCATCCCAAAGCGACAGAGTATACATTTTTCTCTAGTGTACATGGAACATTCTCAAGAATTGACCATATGTTGGGCCACAAAGACAATATCAGCAAATTTAGAAAAATTGAAATTGTACCAAGCATATTTTCTGATCATAAAGACTTGAAACTAGAATTCAACTGCAAAAAAGAGGGGGAAAAACCCACAAAAATGTGGAAACTAAACAACATACTTCTAAAAAATGAATGGGTCAAAGAAGAAATAAGCGCAGAAATCAAAAGATATATACAGACAAATGAAAATGAAAATACGACATATCAGAATCTCTGGGATGCAGCAAAAGCAGTAATAAGAGGAAAGTTCATATCACTTCAGGCCTATATGAACAAACAAGAGAGAGCCGAAGTAAACCACTTAACTTCACACCTTAAGGAACTAGAAAAAGAAGAACAAAGACAACCCAAAACCAGCCGAAGAAAGGAGATAATAAAAATCAGAGCAGAAATAAATGAAATAGAGAACAGAAAAACTATAGAAAAAATCAATAAAACAAGGAGCTGGTTCTTTGAAAAGATCAACAAAATTGACAAACCCTTGGCAAGACTCACCAAGGAAAAAAGACACAGGACTCAAATAAATAAAATCCAAAATGAAAGAGGAGAGATCACCACAGACATCATAGAAATACAAAGAATTATTGTAGAATACTGTGAAAAATTATATGCCACCAAATACAACAATCTAGAAGAAATGGATAAATTCCTAGAACAATACAACCTTCCTAGACTGAGTCATGAAGAAGCAGAAAGCCTAAACAGACCAATCAGCAGGGAGGAAATAGAAAAAATTATTAAAAACCTCCCCAAAAATAAAAGTCCAGGCCCAGACGGTTATACTAGTGAATTCTATCAAACATTCAAAGAAGACTTGGTTCCTATTCTACTCAAAGTCTTCCAAAAAATTGAAGAAGAAGCAATACTTCCAAACACATTTTATGAGGCCAACATAACCCTCATACCAAAACCTGGCAAGGATGGCACAAAGAAAGAAAACTACAGACCAATATCTCTAATGAATACAGATGCTAAAATACTAAACAAAATACTGGCAAACCGAATACAACAACATATTAAAAAAATAATACATCATGATCAAGTGGGATTCATCCCAGAATCTCAAGGATGGTTCAACATACGCAAAACGGTTAACGTAATACACCATATCAACAAAACAAAGAACAAAAACCACATGATCTTATCAATAGATGCAGAAAAGGCTTTTGATAAAATACAACACAATTTTATGTTTAAGACTCTCAACAAAATGGGTATAGAAGGAAAATATCTCAACATGATAAAGGCCATATATGATAAACCATCAGCCAACATCCTATTAAACGGCATAAAACTGAGGACTTTCTACCTTAAATCAGGAACAAGACAGGGTTGTCCACTCTCTCCACTCTTATTCAACGTGGTGCTAGAAGTTCTGGCCAGAGCAATCAGACAAGACAAAGAAATAAAAGGCATCCATATCGGAAAAGAAGAAGTAAAGCTATCACTTTTTGCTGATGATATGATCCTATACATCGAAAACCCGAAGGACTCCACAAAAAGATTATTAGAAACAATAAACCAATACAGTAAGGTCGCAGGATACAAAATTAACATACAAAAGTCCATAGCCTTTCTATATGCCAACAATGAAATATTAGAAAACGAACTCAAAAAAATAATCCCCTTCACGATTGCAACAAAAAAAATAAAATACCTAGGAATAAACATAACAAAGAACGTAAAGGACCTATATAATGAAAATTACAAAGCATTGTTAAGGGAAATCGAAAAAGATACAATGAGATGGAAAAATATTCCTTGTTCTTGGATAGGAAGAATAAATATAATCAAAATGGCCATATTACCCAAAGCAATATACAAATTTAATGCAATTCCCATCAAAATCTCTATGAGATTTTTTAAAGAAATGGAACAAAAAATCATCAGATTTATATGGAACTATAAAAAACCCCGAATAGCCAAAACAATCCTAAGGAAAAAGAATGAAGCTGGGGGCATTACAATACCTGACTTTAAACTATATTATAGGGCCACGATAATCAAAACAGCATGGTATTGGCAGAAAAATAGACACTCAGACCAATGGAACAGAATAGAAAGCCCAGAAATAAAACCACATATATATGGTCAAATAATCTTTGATAAAGGGGCCAACAACACACAATGGAGAAAAGAAAGCCTCTTCAACAAATGGTGTTGGGAAAACTGGAAAGCCACATGCAAAAGAATGAAACTCGACTACAGCCTGTCCCCGTGTACTAAAATTAATTCAAAATGGATCAAAGACCTAAATATAAGACCTGAAACAATAAAGTACATAGAAGAAGACATAGGTACTAAAATCATGGACCTGGGTTTTAAAGAACATTTTATGAACTTGACTCCAATGGCAAGAGAAGTGAAGGCAAAGATAAATGAATGGGACTACATCAGAATTAAAAGTTTTTGCTCAGCAAGAGAAACTGATATCAAAATAAACAGCCAACTATATGGGAACTGATATTTTCAAACGACAGCTCAGATAAGGGCCTAATATCCAAAATTTACAAAGAACTCATAAAACTCAACAACAAACAAACAAACAATCCAATAAAAAAAATGGGAAGAGGACATGAACAGACACTTCTCCCAGGAAGAGATACAAATGGCCAACAGATATATGAAAAGATGCTCAGCTTCATTAGTTATTAGAGAAATGCAAATCAAAACTACAATGAGATACCACCTCACTCCTGTTAGATTAGCTATTATCAACAAGACGGGTAATAGCAAATGTTGGAGAGGCTGTGGAGAAAAAGGAACCCTCATTCACTGTTGGTGGGACTGTAAAGTAGTACAACCATTATGGAGGAAAGTATGGTGGTTCCTCAAAAAACTGCAAATAGAACTACCTTATGACCCAGCAATCCCTCTACTGGGTATATACCCCAAAACCTCAGAAACATTGATACGTGAAGACACATGTAGCCCCATGTTCATTGCAGCACTGTTCACAGTGGCCAAGACATGGAAACAACCAAAAAGCCCTTCAATAGAAGACTGGATAAAGAAGATGTGGCACATATACACTATGGAATACTACTCAGCCATAAGAAATGATGACATCCGATCATTTACAGCAAAATGGTGGGATCTTGATAACATTATAAGGAGTGAAATAAGCAAATCAGAAAAAAACAAGAACTACATGATTCCATACATTGGTGGAACATAAAAATGAGACTAAAAGACATGGACAAGAGTGTGGTGGTTACCAAGGGTGGGGGGGGAGGGAGGACATGGGAGGGAGGGAGGGAGAGAGTTAGGGGGAGGGGGAGGGGCACAGAGAACTAGATAGAGGGTGACGGAGGACAATCTGACTTTGGGCGAGGGGTTTGCAACATAATTTGATGACAAAATAACCTAGACATGTTTTCTTTGAATATATGTACCCTGATTTATTAATGTCATCCCATTACCATTAATAAAAATTTATTAAAAAAAAAAAAAAATACAGGCACAGAAAGAAAGAACATTGTAACAACAAAGGGACTACTTAATATTTAGGGCTAGCTCTAGGAAATCCTGCATTATCACTGTAAAACAAAGCCATCTAGCATCAGCTAGTAATGGAGGGAGCCTTACTAAACAAATCTAAATATCAGCTGCACATTAGTGAATTCAAGTTACCTGTCAAGAACTGGAGGCAGCTCTGTACTGTCTTCAAAGTCGTCTTCCAACTGATAGAGTAAGAGCCATTTCATTATCAATTCCTTTAAAGAAAAATTTCTATTTACTTCACATGTATTCTGCTCTATTTGTGTTTTTAATGTTTCTGGAACTACATAGCTGGTCAGTGCCAACGTCAAACAGCAAACGACAGAACTGTAACAAAACAAAGAATGATTAATGGTAAAAGTAACCTCTTTCAGTACGTAGTACTGCCAAAAAAATAAGATTTATGAATATTGAGCAAACAAATAATGAACTATCAAATTATTCATAAAAAGTTTAAACATTTAATTCTTTAAAGCTGGCCTTAGTAATCTCTTCACATTTAAAACTAAATTTACATTCATTTATTAATTAAGATTTCCTGGACAACCAAAAATAGCATTTGAAATGGAATTTAACAATCTTTAACTGAAGTAACAAACAACCAAAATCAGGCAGAGGGGAACAGAGAAAGTAGATGAATATACACAGAGCTTGGTAAAAGTAGGTTCACAGTTGTTGATATGGAAAAAGTACAAATAAATAATACAGTTAATACCAGAATAAATTCTGTGTTTTGCACACTCACAACTGTTAACCTATTTTTGCCCACCCCTATATGTGTGTATATATAAATATATAAATATGAAAACTGCAAAGTCTGATACAATGTATAGGCAACTTACCATGAAGGTCTACAGACTGAACCAGTAAATAACTTCCAGAATTCTCTGTCAACCTCAACTAAACTCCCCTGAATTATGGCTCTAAGTAAGCCAAAACTTTCAGTTTGTACTTGTTCAGAACTTATATTGCGAAAGGTAATAGACCAAATTTTAATCCAGAGTTTCAATAAATCTGAATTTTGTGAGCTTTCCAGGCTTGATTTCTTGCCTTGACACAATGCAACTTCCATGAGGCATCGTAATACATATGGTGTGCGTTCCCCATGGCGCTGTTGAGGTAGAAGCTGGTATAGTATCATCAATAACGGCAACAGCTCACCGTCAGGTAAACTTGAGGGATATTTTGATATTAATTGAGTTGTAATCTGTAACCTGAAAGAAAAAAGTACAGTTAATTTAAAATCTGCTCAATTCCATTAACAAGCTAAAAGAAAATAAATATACAGACACAAGATCATTACAATATCCTACTTAGAGTATCACCATCATCATTTTCCATATTACTCTCACAATACACTGGCTCTTAATTTTTATTAGGCCCTACTTCCTAAAGTATCAAGAAGTAGCAACATTTTGCCTACCTGTGTAAGATATCATTTTTCCCTTACACAAAAACTTTAAAGAATAACTAAACTAACAATATTATTCTCCTTGGTTATCACTTTCATCCCTGTTCTTCAGCTACCAATAATATTCCTCCAAGAGGAAAACAAACAAACAAAAACCTCAAAACAGTTTCTCCTTGACATTAATCCAGTTAATTCAATAAATACTTGCTGTGAGTTCTCCAGAATGTGTGGTATTCAAGAACAGAAACTCCGTCTTTTTCATCTCTGTACACCTGTTTGGCGCACATAGCACACGTTCAATAAATAACTCTTGACTAAATGAACAAATTAACAAATCTGAATCAGGCACCCTTAACTAAATAAAACAAGCAGGGGGTGCCTAACCAGTGATGGCACAGTGGATAGGGCGTTGACCTGGGACACTGAGGTACCAGGTTCGAAACCCCGAGATCGCCAACTTGAGCATGAGCTCATCTGCTCATCTGGTTTGAACTCAAACTTGCCGGTTTGAGAGCAGGATCATCGACATAATCCCAAGGTCACTGGCTTGAGCCAAGATGCTGGCTTGAGCAAGGGGTCACTGGCTTGGCTGAAGTGCCCAGTCAAGGCACGTATGAGAAGCAATCAATAAACAACTAAAGTGTCGCAACTATAAATTGATGGTTCTCATCTCTTTCCTTTCTTGTCTCTCCCTCTCTCAACAAACAAACAAACAAAGAAACCCCTCCCCACAAACATGAGCTTAGGCAATAGGTATCTAAATCAATACACTTTTCCCCCACAACTCAACTTAATTATATTTAAGCATTACATCAACATAGTAAACATCAAAGGAACACTAATCATAAAAGTCTGACTATAATCTACAAATTTCTAACTGTCCTTAGGCAAGTTGCTTAATCTTTCTCAGTTTCAGCTATCCCTTTAGCAAATCAAACAGGCTGAACTGGATGAATTCTAAAGATTCCTACTAGACCTAATATTTCATGATTTCAAAGAATTCCACAATTTATTTAATTACTTACATAATTATGAGTGTTATGTGAGACTAAAGAACACAGCAAATAAAAAAAATTAACTTATGTCATGGCGTAAGATCCAAATTATTCTGATTTCTGAATGCTATCTTTAATTTCTTTCTAATCTAAGTTTACTAAAAGGTGCTATGTATGCTAAAATCACTCTTTGTTGAGGTATACAACTCAGTAAATTCTATGAGACACACACCACTGACTGCCTACCAGGGAGCCATTCTCACTTATTCCTTGCTATGGCAATATGCTTAAAGGTGGCCTCTGTCCCTGACACTAGCAGGTGACCCATGATGGTGGATCTCAACATGTCCTAGCAATCGTTTTCCCCTTTGTCAGTGACTGGTTTGGGAGCAAATGACTTAGTTCTGGCCAATGAGATTAAAGGATTCTACTGGCTAATAAGATTAAAGGAGGTCTTTAGGAGAAAAACTAAATGAGACTAAAATGACAATGAGAGAAAAAAAGTAATATTTTACCAAGGTACAAGTTCAAAATCATTCTGTGATTTCTGAAGATGATTTTTTATTACATCCCAGCCTAATTCTATTTTCCTCTTTTTGCAAGGTGCACTGTAATCACTTAATTCTCTCTGTGTAGTAGTATAAGACTGAGAAATCTCCAAAAATCTGGTATCTTCATTAAAAACCTGTAAAGTAAAAAAGGGAAAAACCTATTTTGTTTATATTGCTAATGTGTTCTAGTTCATTAGTAAAAAAATGTTTCTCCTCAAATGAAGACACAGAGAAATCATAAAGCAAGAGTAATAAATTATATAAATATGATAAAATAGTAATGGTACTCCAGAAATCAAGTATTACCAGAAAAGAGTATTAGTTTTACTTCCTGGTAATGTTTACTAAAAAGTGCTAAGATATCTAAAAGTAAAGCAAAAACCTCTATTTTCAAAGAAATTAAATCACAAATTTAGCATTAAGAAAATACTGACAAATGAAATTATATAGGATATTACCCAAATCTCTAGGAAAATTGTTTTACTTTAGAAACATTAAGCCATCAACTGATGATGGATAAACAAAATGTACCATATCCATACAACTAAATATTATTCAGCAATAAAAAATAAGATTAATGGTTGGTTGCTAAGGACTGGAAGAAGTGGGGAATTAGAACAAACACTAATAGGTACAAATTTTGTTTTGGGAAACGTTCTGTAATTAAATAGAGGAGATGGGTACAAAACATAGTGAAAATACTTATTAAAACCACTGACTTGTACACTTTAAAATAGTGAATATTATGCTATGTGATTTCTAAATCAATAGAACAACAATTTAGAAAAAAGAAACATTAGGATTAGGGTAATCTTATTTCCTATAGACAGTATTGAAGAATGAAAAAGTTCCTCACCACTTTTCACTAAGTTTATAATACATATGCAGAACAGTTATCTTACCCAATTTATTTTTTTATTTTATTTATTCATTTTAGAAAGGAGAGAGGAGAGAGAAACAGAGAGAGAGAAGGGGGGAGGAGCAGGAAGCATCAACTCCCATATGTGCCTTGACCAGGCAAGCCCAGGGCTTCGAACCGGCGACCTCAGCATTTCCAGGTCGACACTTTATCCACTGCGCCACCACAGGTCAGGCGCAGAACAGTTATCTTTTAAGTCAGGAGGCAGTTCTAAATATTTATGGTGTTTTTCAAAGAGTAGTTAGTTACATGTACAGAGTAATTTTATAGGCTTTTTATCAGAACACAAATTTTAAAAGTCTAGTTAAAAAAAATTAATATGAAAATATCAAAATGTGACAAAACCTACTGTACCTGGTGACAAATATCTGCCATCAAATCAATCAAGTTTTCCTTGACAGCAATATTACGAGATCCGGAGGAATATTTCCCTCTGCTTCCTATATGACTTATCTCATTGACTAGCAGATCATATAAATTGTATAAGATACTTTTCCACTTTATTGATTCATAAGCACCTGTAATTCAAAAATTTATAATTTATATACAAATTCCATTTGTACTGCCAACTTTCACAAAACTATTCATCTGTTAAGGTGAAAGCATTAGAAGACATCTGGTCCAACCTTCTATTTAGTACTAATGCCTCTTCTGACAATTTCCTTGACAAGTTCTACTTCATAATCGTGTCCGTTTCACACTTAATTTATGTATTTGTTATAAAATTCTTCCATATTCTGACCTTTTTCTAATCAATTCAATCAAAATCTCAATCAAATGTTCTCTCATTTCTTCTCTCCCTTGAAGCAAATACAATTAATATGCTCCCTCTTTTTATTTATTTATTTATTTATTTATTTATTTGTATTTTTCTGAAGCTGGAAACGGGGACAGTCAGACAGACTCCTGCATGCGCCCGACTGGGATCCACCCGGCACGCCCACCAGGGGGCGACACTCTGCCCACCAGGGGGCGATGCTCTGCCCCTCCGGGGCGTCGCTCTGCCGCGACCAGAGCCACTCTAGCGCCTGGGGCAGAGGCCAAGGAGCCATCCCCAGCGCCCGGGCCATCTTTGCTCCAATGGAGCCTTGGCTGTGGGAGGGGAAGAGACAGAGAGGAAGGGGGGGGTGGAGAAGCAAATGGGCGCTTCTCCTATGTGCCCTGGCCGGGAATTGAACCCGGGTCCCCCGCACGCCAGGCCGACTCTCTACCGCTGAGCCAACTGGCCAGGGCCAATATGCTCCCTCTTTTATATGAGGACTAAGTTCTCTGTATGTCTGTTTAAGAGAAAAACATCATACCAGTTCCTTCAACTAGTGTACAAATGACATGCTATCTACAGTTCTAATCTTCTTTCCAAGACACATTTTAGTCTCTATGAAAATGTTTAATTTATGAAATCTGGTGAACATAATACTACAACTGTGATCTGACCGGTATGGGGAACAATGGGCTATTACTTCCCACAAAGACAGCAAAATGAAATCTACTAATATAGCCTAAAACTACATTAGCATTTCTGGCAGCCTCATCATCCTACCAATTTGCAATTCATCCTAAATATGCAGTTAACTAAAACCCTAAACATGTCATACCATCTCCTAATAAACCTAATTTCATCTTGGTGTGAGCTATGTGCAAGATGAAAAACCAAAAAAGCCACCATTCTTTGACTCACAGTGGTTTCATAGGCTACCAATATATCTAACCATACATACGAAACTCATGAATATACACAGCTACTTTTGATTTTAAAAAAAGAAATAGCGGCCCTGGCCGGTTGGCTCAGCGGTAGAGCGTCGGCCTAGCGTGCGGAGGATCCGGGTTCGATTCCCGGCCAGGGCACATAGGAGAAGCGCCCATTTGCTTCTCCACCCCTCCACCGCGCTTTCCCTCTCTGTCTCTCTCTTCCCCTCCCGCAGCCAAGGCTCCATTGGAGCAAAGATGGCCCGGGCGCTGGGGATGGCTCTGTGGCCTCTGCCTCAGGCGCTGGAGTGGCTCTGGTCGCAGCATGGCGACGCCCAGGATGGGCAGAGCATCGCCCCCTGGTGGGCAGAGCGTCGCCCCATGGTGGGCGTGCCGGGTGGATCCCGGTCGGGCGCATGAGGGAGTCTGTCTGACTGTCTCTCCCTGTTTCCAGCTTCAGAAAAATGCAAAAAAAAAAAAAAAAAAAAAAAAAGAAATAGCTGTAACAGTTCTCCCTTCTGACTGCTACTACTCAATGTAGCATGATTTCTTAATAAGATCATTAAACTAGCCATGATGAATTGGTCCAAAGGCTAGTACAAGCCCAAAGGCAAACTCAGCCTGAACAAGAGGAAACTCAGTTCCAGTTCCACCCAATGAAGTTCCTCTACTGAATGGAGCTACATCATCAAAGTAATACTCTCTTCATTAAAGACAAAAATGTGAAGGAATCAGGGTCATTCATTTTTGGTTTTCCCAATAAACGGGGGTCTAGAGTAACTGACACTGAAGACTATATGTACAAATCTTCTTTGGAAACTGACTAATCTGATTGGCTCTTTTCAGTCCACATTTAACTATTTTATCTTTTAATAAAGGCAATGCGTGGGTAGACAAGGCCCTGCCTTCTCTAAATTCTGTTATGCTTAGTCCGTGTTACACCTCTTAGCAACTCATTATTGCTGCATAATTAACTCCTTGAGGAAATAATATCTCATATTTGTTTGTATTCCTTGTAATACCTAGCACTGGGCTAAACAAATGGTAAGGCATAATATAATTTGCTACCACAGCTTCAAATTCTAAAAAAAATGTGTTGAAAGTATCATCATGACTAATATCATTACCAAACACACAGCAATACAAAGGAAAGTCATAACCTCCTACCAAACATAGATTTCATACTTAAGCCTCTATGTTTCAACTGAAGAAGCAAATGCAAAACAGCAAAAACTTCCTTTATACCTTTTTCTTGGGTTTTGGCTCCCTTTGGATGATGGATATAAATTTGCAGTTGAAATAATTCAATAATTACTTCTTTTAAGGAATCATTAGGTCTGTGTTGAGTCCAAATATAAAGCAAGGTAGGAAGAATTTCATCTCCTATACTGCACACTTGGATTCGAAAGTTAACAGCCAAAGTCTTGAGGAAGGTAACAAACGCTGCTAAGATATGATTTAGACCTGCAGAGATCTTTTCTTGTCTGCGACAGAAAATACACGGACACAGCTTGGTATAACGAAGAAAAATACACAAATTAAAGACACTTATGAAGTTGCATGCTGAAAGAAAATAAACCTAATTTTCAAATAACAATATCCTTACTGTCAGAACTATTCAGAAAAAAAAAAAATCACAGCAACAAAAAATAGTTCTTTTGTGCTAAGAGATCTCTCCTGTTAGCTTTCCCTGCTAAAATTACACAAAACTGGGTAAATACCACACAAACGTAAAATACTGATACTTCCAAATACTATTCTATTTTATTCTTATCCTCAAAAATGGAGAAAATAAAATTATTTAGAAGGTATTTAGCATTTCTTATCATTAGAAAAGCAAGACAGACTTCTTAGAACATCATTTCATGTTCTGTATGTTAGATATTCACAAAGTTGGACCTAATATTTTCTTTGGGAATCCATTAGTTTTACTATAATAAACCAAGTTTTAAAATTGGTAGTATTTTTAGATACTGAATATAAAACACAGTCTTTCAAAATCAAATGGATTTTCAATAGAAAAGAACAAAAAGAGATTAGATTACCTTGCATTCTGAATAGCCTTGGAAAAAAAACCCAAAAATTTGGAATTCAATCCATCAGTTTGTGAACAGCATCCTTTAGTCACAGCTTCAATGATTCTAGCCACTAAAACTCGGTTAATGTCTTGTGGAGGTTTAAGATACAGTTTGAAGTACATGGAAAACAATTCTTTAAAAAAAAAGTACTAGTTACATTTAAAAAACAAACAAACTATCAAGTCATTGGATTTAAATGCCACAATTCAATTTAAATCTCAATAATCCCATATAAAATAAAGATTTAAATTATACTAATTTATATTTAATATAGCAACAGCATTTCATCAATATTTAGTTTTATTTTTATAAATTGCATTCAAGACATAAACTTCAGGCAGCAGAGACTGGAAACACCACTTTAAGAGCCTGACTTCAGAAAAGCTACTTAACTTCTCTAATCTTGTGTTTCCTCATCCAGGCCTAACAAAGCACTTGGCACAGGGTACACATCCCAGTGTTTTTTGTTTTAATACTGCTTGACTAATAATGAACAATTTATTTCTCACAGCATTAATAACAGAGTACCTTCATTTCTGCATAGATTCCTCAGTTCCAAAGGTAACATGAAGAGGGAGAGGTGAAACATGTACTAACAGTGAGCAATGTTACAGGAGAGAAAGTTTTACAAGGAATAGGCTGCAAGCAAACCTGTCCTTTGCTCTGGAGAAAGTCATCAATCCTCTATCTCCCAAGGCTCACTATACATACATACCTTAAAAAAACAAAAACAAAATAGTCTGGAAAAAAGTAGTGTCTCTGCAGAAACATGAGATGTGTGTGAAAGAGACAGAGAGAGGGAAAATAGGGACAGACAGTAGGGAGAAATGAGAAGCATCCATTCTTCATGGAGACACCTTAGATGTTCATTAATTGTATTCTCATATGTGCCTTGACCGGGGAACTAAAGCAGAGTGAGTGACCCCTTGCTCAAGCCAGTGACCATGGGGTTATGTCTAAAATCCCACATTCAAGCCAATGACCCCACGCTCAAGCTGGTGAGTTTGTGCTCAAGCCAGATGAGCCTGCGCGCAAGCCAGAGACCTTGGGGTTTCGAACCTGGGTCCTCTGCATCCCTGTTCGACGCTCTATTCACTGTGCCACCACCTGGTCAGGCTAGAACTATATTTTTTATTAAAATTAATTGCAGATAAAAAACTAAGCTTTACTGATATTTAAGAAAGAAATTATCAGAGGCCACTTTGGAGTACAGTTTGGCTGTTTCTTGCAAAACTAAACACACTTTTACCATAAAATCCAGCAATCACATTGCTTGGTATTTACCCAAATGATGTGAAAGTTGACCTGCACTGAGATGCTTACAGCAATTTTGTTCATAATTGCGAAACTTGGAAGCAATCAAAGTGTCCTTCAGGAAATGAATGGATAACTCAACTGTAGTATATCCAGACAATGAGCTATCAAGCCACAGCCAACATGGATGAAACTTTTTTTTTCTTTTTTCTTATTAATACAGTATTTATTTGTCTTCCCTCTGTCAAACCCTGAGCCAACCATTTTCCCCAGGCTTCCTGGGGAGGTACAGGAAAAGGAACACAGGGCAGGCAAGTCATGGGAGAAAGAACTATGGGAGGTGGAGACAGCTCCTTCACATGGCGAAGGGGATGAGAAAGGCCATCATCAGGCAAAGAGCCCCATGGTCTCTGAGAGGGCAAACCCCAGAATGGCGTAGGAGAAGAGTTGTTGCTTCAGAGAAGGGTTCCTGGCATAACCAATGATGAGGCTCCCAAACACAGTCCCAATTCCAGCCCCAGAGCCTGCCACCCTCACTGTGGCAGCCCCAGCCCCGATGAACTTGGCTGCTGTATCAATGTCCCTTGAAATGGCACTGGTCTGGAAGCTGCGGCTAGAAATAAGTGAGGTCGGGGTATGTGGGGCTGCCCAGCTGCCGAGGCTCTCATCTGTCAGTGTCTCTAGTCTGTTCAGCACCACTGCAGACAGTGACCGGGTCAGCAGCTGAGAGGTGTTCCAAGGAGGGGGTGGAAACAAACTTGGTGCAGGGGTACATTTTCAGGGGATGAGGGGCTGTGGCAGGAGCTGCTCCTACTGCGGAGAAGACCGAGAGGGGTAGGGGCGGGGGACTGGGGGCCGGGAATACCATGGATGAAACTTAAACATGTATCACTAAGTTAAAGAAGCCAATGAAAAGATTACATACTGTATGATTCCAACTACATGACATTTTGGAAAAGACAAAACTGCAATTCCTTCGGCAGGATATACACTACAATTTGAAAAGGCAAAACTGTGGAGACCATAAAAAGACAAATGGTTGCTAGGAATGGGGGGAGAAAAGGATAAACAGGCAGAGCACAGAGGATTTTTAGGACAGTGAAACTATTCTGCATGATACTTTAATGGTTAATACATTTAATGGTGAATCCATTTATACATTTGTCAAAACCAGAATTTGTCAACACCCACAGTGACCCTAATACATGTAAACCATGGACTTTCAGTGGTATGAGGTGTCAACCTAAATTCACTGATTGAAATAAAGTTACCACTTTGGTGCCGGATGTTGATATGTTGATAGTGGAGGATGCAGTGCATGTGTGAAGTCAGGGGGGTTTATGGGAACTCTACTTGTGCTCAGTTTTGCTATGAATATAAAACTGCTCTTAAAAAAAAAAGCCTATTTTCTATTTTTTAAAAAAATGTTTGAAAACCACTTGATTAGAAAATCCAAATAATGGGCACTTATAGTTAGAGCACAGAAATTGCAAGAATAGGGGTGGGCCTGACCAGGCGGTGGCACAGTGGATAGAGCGTCGAACTGGGATGCGGAGGACCCAGGTTCAAGACCCCGAGGTCGCCAGCTTGACCACGGGCTCATCTGGTTTGAGCAAAGCTCACCAGCTTGGACCCAAGGTCACTGGCTTGAGCAAGGGGTTACTCGGTCTGCTGTAGTCCCACATTCAAGGCACATATGAGAAAGCAATCAATAAACAACTAAGGTGTCACAACAAAGATTTGATGCTTCTCATCTCTCTCCATTCCTGTCTCTCTGTCCCTATCTGTCCCTCTCTCTGACTCTCTTGTCTCTGTAAAAAAATAAATTAATACAAGAATAGGGGTTGGCTTTTAGTTAAGTGAGGTAAGGGATCAGAGAGGTAGGCAGAAGCAAAACTATGCAGTGCTTCCAAGGCTTGGAAGAAAGGTCCAGATTTTATACTTATTGTACATGTAAGTCACTAAAGACTTTAATTTTCTTCCTTCCCACCTTATTAAAATAACTATCTTCTTCCTTGGGACAATCCTAGGGTTCTTTCTTTGGAACCCTTTCTTCTCAGGAAACATACTAATCAATTTTCATGTGTGTTCAACAACTGTCTCTCTACTAAATTCTTCTAATTACACACACACACACACACACACACACCAGACATCCTCATCTTTAACAGGACCCCTCTTTACCTTCTCCTGGCAACCAAAGCTTTTAAAAGTGCTGTATGTATTTGCGAATGCATTTCCATACTTGTCACTAACACTTCCACACCGGTCTGTTATAGAACCAAACATATCAACCAATTTTATAATTGCCATTTATAGACTAATTCATCAAAAACAGCAGATACATTCTTTTCAAATGCATATGAAGCACTCACCTAGTTGAACCTTATTGTGGGTCAAAAAAGAAATCATAACAATTACAAAAATTTATAGTTAAAAAAGAATCTTCTTTGACCATAATGCGACGAGACTGGAAACCATAATAATGGGGGCGGGGGGACCAGAAAAATTTCTCAAACTAGATATTAAACATACATTTCCAAATAATCTATGGGTCAAAGAAGAACTCTTGAGAAAAACTAGAACATGTTTTGAATTGAAGAAAAATGAAAATAGCCCTAGCCAGGTAGTTCAGTGGATAAAGCATTATTCCGGCACACTGAGGTCACAGGTTTGATCCCCAGTCAGGGCACATATGAAAAGCAACCAACGAGTGTACAACTAAATGGAACTAAGTGGAACAACAACTTGATGCTTCTCTTTCTCTCTTTCTCTCAAATCAATGGAAAAAGAAGATAAAAACATAACATTGTTAATATTTGTGAGATGTTACTAACACAGTGTTTAGAGAAAAACTTATTACATTAAATGCTTTCACTTTTATGATATCTCTCTTGGTTTTCTTCTTTCAGCTTTAATCATTGCTGAGTTCAGGTGTCACTGATGTGTGAACTCACTGCACCCAAACACCTCTGTATCCAATAAAATTATAATTTTGGTTTGCTTGGTTTTTTTCTGCCACTGGACTATCAAGTCCTTGAGGACAGTGACTGGCATTTTTCAATTTTGTAATTCCAATTCTGATAGCAGGCACCTAATATAATGCCAGTGAAAATAATTTAGGTAGCTTATAATAAGTGAAAATGTAGGATAAGATTCTATAGTCATTTACTTTTACTAAAGTACTGTTAAACTGTGCAGTCATTTAGGGATACAGTAAGACTCGGGCTACACTTTTGGTGAAGTATCATTTCACAAGAAAAAAATTCACTAGGAACAAACTTCAAAACATACCTAGCCACTGTTGCTGAGCTATTTCACACCAGTATTTTCTCACTGAAAGAATGTCCTTGAGAAGTATATTGCTACAGTCACCTCCACACATGGCACCATCTGAAGAATCTTTCACTGTGTCCATGATATAATTCAAGAGTTCTTGACATTTTAGCCTCGGTGCTCCTATTTAAAAATAAAATAAATAAATAACGCATATATCTTCAGAAAAATTAAGGACACTTGGAATGGCAGCTATATAAATAATTCCTTTTGGGGAAATAACAATTAATCTTCTCATAGAGCAGGAATTAAACAAACAATGGCTCATGGACAAAATTCTATAAACCACCTCTTTTGGACATAAAGTTTTACTGGACCACAGCCACATCCATCCATTCATTTATGTGTTGTCTATGGCTACTTTCAAGCTAAAACAGCAGAGTTGAGTAGGAGAGAGACTATGCAGCCTGTAAAGTCAAAAACAGTATCCAATCCCTTTACAAAAAGAGTTTAACAATTCCTGTAGGAACATACAGCAAAACAATTATTCATTCTATCTTTAATAATTCCCAATTTTGGGCATTATATTCATACCTAAAATGATCCAAAGTTTCTTTATTATCTTTTATAGAGAATGAATTTATTAAAACAACAAAATTATAAGGAAGACATTTTATTTTATTTTTTTAATTTTTACTGATTGATTTTAGAGAGAGAGAAAGGAAAAGAGAAAGACAGAAGCTTTGACCTGCTCCTAAATGTGCCCCAAAGGTGGGTTGAACCAGTCACCTCTGCACTTCAGGGCAATACGCTAACCAACAGAGCTATCCCACGAAAGCAAGGATATATTTTTTGAGAAGCAAAATTATTTCCAAGACCTATAGCAAACAGTATTTATGGCACATAAATATATAAGGTCATAATTTATACAGTTTTATTTAGTAGAAATCCTGAAACTTCAGTACTAATGGATAAATTCTTCTAGGTAAGAAAAGTACATTTAAAATTAAGACCTCCAGGCCTGACCTGTGGTGGTGAGTGGATAAAGCATCACCCTGGAATGCTGAGGTCACTGGTTTGAAGTCCTGGGCTTGCCTGGTCAAGGCACATATAGGAAGCAATAACTATGAGTTGGTGCTTCTAGGCTCTCCTCCATCTTTCTCTCTTTCCCTCTCTTACTCTTTCTTTTCTCTAAAAATCAATCAATAAATAAAATCTAAAAAAAAAAAAAAAAAAATTAGCCCTGGCCAGATAGCTCAGTGAGTTAGAGCATTGTCCTGAAGCACAGAGGCTGCCAATTCAATCCCCGGTCAGGGCACACACAGGAACAAATGTTCCAGTCTCTCTCCTGCGCTCTCCCTCTCTCCCTCTGAATTTAAAAAAAAAAAAAATTAAAAAATTTTAAATTAAAAAACAAAATAAATTTTAAAAAATTAAGGCCTCCATCACGGCTCGTGGTTGTCTCTTCATGGCTCCATTGCTGGGGCTGCCCCAGAAGCTGGCCAATTCTGACGCCATGGCCAGGAGGAGCTGGTGATGGGCACAGGCAGCATCAACTGCAAGCTCCTTAAAAACTTTGTGCTCACGGGGTTCTCCCACAATGACCTGACCTGGATACTATTGATGTCAGCAACCTCAACTGGCAGTTTTTGTTTCAAAAGAAACATGCTGTTGCCTGACCAGGTGGTGGCGCAGTGGATAGAGCATTGGCCTGGGGCGCAGAGGACCCAAGATCAAGATCCCAATGTCAGTGGCTTGAGTGCAGGTTTACTGGCTTGAGTACAGGGTCACTAGCTTGAGTGCAGGGTCACCAGACTGAGTGTGAAATCATAAATATGACTCCATGGTTGCTGGCTTGAGCCCAAAGGTCGCTGACTTGGGCCCAGGGTCACTGACTTGAGTAAGGGGTCGCTGGCTTGACTGGAGCTCCCCCCCCACCCCTGTCAAGGCACATATGTGAAAGCAATCAATGAACAACTAAGGTACCACGATGAAGAGTTGATGCTTATCTCTCTCTCCCTTCCTTTCTCTCTCACAAAGTAAAAAAAAAAAGAAATGTATTAGAAGATCAAAGGCTCAAATTGCCAGAGGAATGTATACTGCAGTTTTACCTGAAAGCTAATAGCACAGTCTACCAAGACAGCAACATGAACCCCAATTACAATGTGGAAATTTTTTTGTGTGTGACAGCGACAGGGACAGATAGGGACAGACAGACAGGAAGAGAGAGAGATGAGAAGCATCGATTCTTTGTTACGGCACCTTAGTTGTTCATTGATTGCTTTCTCATATGTGCCTTGATGTGGCGGGGGGCTGCTACAGCAGACCAAGTGACCCCTTGCTCAAGCCAGCGACCTTGGGCTCAAGCTGGTGAGCCTTGCTCAAACCAGATGAGCCCACGCTCAAGCCGGCAACCTCGGGGTTTCGAATCTGGGCCCTCTGCGTCCCAGTCAGATGCTCTATCCACTGAGCCAACGCCTACTCAGGCACAATGTGGAAATTTTTCAACAATTTATAAATATATTGGTTATGAATGCTTACGGAGCTGCCTGCAACCATGTTAACAGGATGTTGTCTGGCAGCTGATGTCCCTCTTACTGAGAGTAGAACTGCTGTTATCTTGGGTAAGTAAGTACTATCAAAGAAAGGGTGTGACTGAGTGTTATGAATGTCATCCCAAACCAATTCAATCTGGTTGTACAATTTGTAGCAACCTTATGAGGAAAAGATTATTTTTTAGCCCAGACCTAAGGATCATCATACAGTACTCTTAAGTGACTGAAACAGATTCAAAAGTATCAAGTGCTATGGATTGAAACTTGTTTTTAAATATTAATTGGAAAAAAAATTTAATTGGCACTGTGTATGTATGTATATTGATATAAAACAGTGTTAATCTACTCAAGTTTCCAGCTTGCACTGCCTGGTATGTCTGTCTGTGTAAGAAGACAATTTTTGAATATCATTACAGTTTCTGGTTATTTATGTCTGATGTTTTGTAAAACTCAAATATAACTTTACCATACTTGTGGACTAAATAAATGGCCTGTGCAAATTTGTAAGACATGCCTGCACAGCTCACATGTTTGCTGCCTTGTCAGGTTTACCCATCATATTTACTGCAGGCATGTTAAATTCTTTCCTTTCAAAAAACTAATTTGTAATGGATGTGAAGGTTAAGAGATTACTGATTTAGAAAAATTGAGAGAGATCTCCACTGTTTGCCACAGATGAGTACTTTCTAAATTAAACCTTTTAATGGCTGTGTTGCTTTTTATATTTAAAATGTCTATATATTTATTTTGAGCAAATCAAATTGATGTCGCAACTGAAATGTTATATTTCAACATTAACAATCTTAAAAATCACATATAAAAATTTTTTTTGACAGAGACAGAGAGTCAGACAGAGGGACAGATAGGGAAAGACAGACAGGAAGGGAGATGAGAAGCATCAATTCTTCTTGAATGTCTATACTTGGTACAGAAGCTGACAAATGCCCACATCGAAAAATAAACAATATTTGCTTACTGGTTCCTTCCAACTGCCTCTTTTTTTCTAGTCTGTTTCTTTCACTGTACCGTGGATACCAATGCCAAACAAATTTGGCAAAGTCTAGACCTGTGTTTAAAGTCCCATCAACTCTCCAACCCTTTGAAAAAAAACAACTGAAGAAGTGAGATGACATGATAATAAAGCCCTGGTTCTGCTTCAAGACTAAAAATGTTTAAGTTATAAAGTCAAACTTGAAAGAAAAAAAAAGCCTTAAATAAAAATATTTTTCAACCATTTAAATGATCATAAATTGATAATTTCATCCACTCATTCCTGCAAGCCAACATACTGGTTCTTTCATATGTTTTTCAAATGTGATCTCCAGTGTTAATTTTCGGAATTGAAGGCTTTTTCATTTGTAAAGCAAAACTCTAAGCTACAAACTTTTCTGTTGGGCTACAAATGGGCTTGATATCTCTCTCCCTCACAAACTCTGTAAGTACAAACAAAGATCTATAAAGAACCCAATGGTCATAACCAAGAACACAAATTTTAATGGATGCAAGGCTACCATACAGGGCAAAAGCAGGTACAGGATATTTCAGTGTCACTTTCTTTTATCTGTGTTGGGGGCCTTGACAAGGGCTTATAGCTATCCACACAAACTGGCACCTCAGAGGAGATAGAAAAACAAATTTCTGTGAAACTATTTTGTCTAGACACTGGTCGTTTACCTCTATTCTGAGATATTCACTAACAACCTACCATATTTCCCCATGTATAAGACACCCCCATGTATAAGACACAACTTAATTTGGGGGCACAAAATTTGAAAAAAAATGTATTACATAAAGTTATTGATATCGTTTTATTTATCAATAAATTTATACAACTCCTCATCAGTGTCAAAACTTGCATCCATTAGCTTGTCCTCCTCTGTGTCTGATGACGAATCACTGTCTTCAACAATGAGCGCAAAAACAAGTGCAAAAAAGCGGGTAATGCAAATTTAAAAATTCATCAACCACTGTATGTTTTTAGACTCCAAATTTTTCAGGGGAAAGGTGCGTCTTATATATGGGGGAATACGGTATGCCTTTCTACTTAATAAAATTTACCAACATTGGGCTTTTCTGATACTTAAACTAAACTTGGTATCACAAAGCCATATCCTTACCTGTGAAGAGTAAATAAAGTCTGACCCCAAGAGTGCCTAAACAAACATTCTGGATTCTAGTTTTTTAGCAATGTGAAAGCCATTTCCTTATATAAGTCTATTAAAATCTTGCATTTTGGTTCAAAAATATCAGCTCTTCAAAATATGAACTATAGGCCCTGGTTGGGTAGTTCAGTTGGTTATAGCATCGTCCTGATACACCAAGGTTGTGGGTTTGATCCTTGGTCAGGGTACATACAAGAATCAACCAATGGCCCTGGCCAGATAGCTCAGTTGGTTAAAGCATTGTCCCGAAGTGCAGAGGTTGCAGGTTTGATACCCGGTCAGGGCACATATAGGAGCATCTCCTTTGTGCCTGTCTCTCTCACTCTCTCTTAAAATCAATTAATAAAAATAAAATTTTAGGCCCGGGCCGGTTGGCTCAGTGGTAGAGCATTGGCCTGGCATGCAGGAGTCCTGGGTTCGATTTCCGGCCAGGGCACACAGGAGAAGCACCCATCTGCTTCTCCACCCCCCTTCCTTCCTCTCTGTCTCTCTCTTCCCCTCCCCCAGCCAAGGATCCATTGAAGCAAAGCTGGCCCAGGCGCTAAGGATGGCTCCATGGCCTTTGCCTCAGGCACTGGAATGGCTCTAGTTGCAACAGAGTAACGACCCAGATGGGCAGAGCATTGACCAGGGCATGCCGGGTGGATCCCGGTCGGGCGCATGCGGGAGTCTGTCTGACTGCCTCCCCGTTTCCAACTTCAGAAAATTAAATAAATAAATAAATAAAATTTTAATTAATTTTTAAAAAAAAGAATCAAATAATGAATGCATGGATACACGGAACGACAGCTCAATGTTTCTCTCTTTTCACCCCTTCCTCTCTCTCTAAAATCAATAAATAAAAATTTAAGAAAATACATTGACTCTACAAATTCAAGGAAGATATGTGGCTCATCAGGAACAAATTTTAAAAAGCTTTATTTATTTAAATTAATAATAAGCAAAGTGCTATACTAAGAAAGCTAATGTAATCTTATAATTAATTAGTAAAAGTATAGAACAAAAGGTGTCAAGTCCTGCTCCATTCTGTATCAATTAAAACATACCTATAAGATTGAGCCCCACACTTCAAGAGAAGTAGAATTAAACTGAACAATATTCAGAAGAGAGTGACACTCATATGCACTGAAGGAAGTGGGTCTGTTCAGCAGAGAAAAGAGGACTTCGAAGATATATCATGGCTAACTACAAATATTTTAAAGAATGTCACACTAAAAAACTGATTAGAATTCTTCTGTATTATCTCAGAAGGCAGAAGGAGGAACAAAAGAAGACAGATTCCCACTACTAATAAAGCTGTTCCAAGATAGAAAAGAGAGCCTCAAAAGGTATGTTTAGTCATTATGGCTAGTGAAGTGCTAAGGACATAAGGAAGCAATCCAAGAAGAATAGGTGTTAATACAATAATTTTTAATCATCTTAACCTTGAGATCATATTATTCCATGCTTACATAAATTCCTCTAATATCTGAACCTACAATATTAAAAATCATTATACATACTAGAAATTAGAGTTAGCACTCAACTTTTATCTCACCATATTCAGACCAAACTCATGCGACAATAACCTATTAAGCCAATTATGTATAATAAGTAACATAGCACTTACTTTTATTTGCACATTTGATGAAATATTTGACTAAGCTACTGATTTCTTGCATTTTTTTCTGCCTGGCGGCTTGTGTTGAGGCAGACACATTTTGTCTTGCTGTTTTCAGACATTCTGTTTCTTTCTGAATATATTTCTGTAAAAATCTACAAGAAAACAAAATGGAATTTCAAAAACTTATTAAATGATTAAATTATCATAATAGCTTCAAGAACTCCTTCATGCCATCAAAAAGAGCATCTTTTAAACCATATTGCTTCAATCCATGTACCAATTAAATGAATTTCTCTTTCAAAGCCTAAGTTCCACAATACCAATTTAGAGTCTGGTCTGCAAAGCTTTCAATTTGTAATATCTATGATTTTCTATTGCTTTATTGCCTGCTTTCTTATTTTATCATTAAAAATTTACAATGCTGTCCTGGCCAGTTAGCTCAGCAATAGAGCATCGGCCCGGTGTATGGAAGTCTTGGGTTTGATTCCCAGTCAGGACACACAGGAGAAGCGCCCATCTGCTTCTCTTCCCTTCACCCTCTCCTTCTTCTCTCTCTCTCTCCCCCACTCCTGCAGCCAAGGTTCCACTGGAGCAAAGTTGCCTGGGTGCTGAGGATGGCTCCATGCCCTCCGCCTCAGGCGCTAGAATGGCTCTGGCCACAGTGCCCCAGATGGGCCGAGCATCACCCCCTGTTGGCCATGCCAGGTGGATCCCAGTCGAGCACATGTGGGAGTCTGTCTTGACTGCCTACCCACTTCTAACTTCAGAAAAATACAAAAAAAAAACAATTTACAGTGCTATTAGGGGCTCTCAATTCTCTTCAACCTATTTCTGTTATTATGTTCATGACCTACTTCTTTTTTAGGCTGTTGGAAGCGTTTCTAGCATTTAAATAAAACCTAACTATTAATATAAGATATTCATGATTAATTCGGAGTGCCACATGCACAGTTGGCCTACTTGACAGCTTATGCAAACCAGTATTCGTCTTTAGATAATAGCTATATTGGCGGTATCTGAAATAAACTAAGTAACCAGAAAAAAAGAGCATGCATTTTTTTACTTTATCCACATTGAAATCTGTAATAGTCAATCTATTACCAAATATGAGTTAAAAGTAAAATAGATTATCTATTCTAAACACTCAAACACAAGTAAATACTCCCTCTTGATTACAAATATTTCAAGTTTCTCAGTATTCTACATTAATATTTTATTCACCTTTCCCGTCTTAAAATCTATTCCTAGTTAACAGTTGAAAACTGTCTTAATGTAAAAATGCATCAATTCTGACCCACCTGTCCTGGAGGCCTGACCTGTGGTGGCGCAGTGGGTAAAGTGTTGATCTGGAATGCTGAGACTGCTGTTTCAAAACCCTGGGCTTGGGTTTGCACATATGGGAGTTAATGTTTCCTGTTCTTCCTTCTATCCGTTTCCACCACCACCACCCCATCCACCAGTTCAGCAACCAGTTGTAACTTTCCAATGCCTGAATTTCATTTTTAAACTGCATTCATATAGAATTATTCTAAAATTCCTTTATTATAATTTAACTTTTGATACTTAAATATTTTTAAATGTCAACATAATAATAAAGCAGTTCTTATAACTTAAATTTATTCTCTTAAAATAAAGTCTTATGAACAGACATAAAAGAATTCTCTCTAATCTTGAGTAAAATATATCTAAGACATTGTATTGAACAAACAATTTAAAATTAAATTTGTCTATATGTAAACATTTATTATTATTATTATTATTATTAAGCGACAAGTGGGGAGGCAGAGACAGACTCCCACATGTGCCTAACCACATCCACCTGGCAAGCCCCCTACCAGGCAATGCTCTGCTCATCTGAGTCACTGCTCTGTTGCTCAGCAACCAAGCTATTTTAGCACCTGAGGCGAGGCCATGGAGCCATCCTCAGCACCTGGGGCCAACTTTGTTCGAATCATTCGAGCTATGGCCAAGGGATAGGAAGAGAGAGGAGGGGGCCGGGTAGAGAAGCAGATGGTCGCTTCTCTTGTATGCCCTCACTGGAAGTTAAATCCTGGACTTCCACATGCCAGGCTGATGCTCTATCACTGAGCCAACCGGCCAGGGCTAAACATATTTTTTAAATTATGTTTCAGATAAATATTAAGTACCACCTTTATATGCAAGGCACAATGTTATATAGGAGATAAAGATAAAAAAGACAAATACACACCATAAAAAAATCACAACAGAAATAAAATTTTTTTAAAATACAGTAAAAAAAATTTAGAATGGAATACCTAAAAACAGCATCCCAATTCAAATATTTCCCTTGTTTGGAATCTGAATGTCGATCTAAATGTTGAACAGTTTCAGGATCCCGAATCAGACGCTTAAAATTCTCAACTTCTTTCTGAAAATGAATAAAACATAATAATGGGTTACCAATCACATACTTATTCCAAGGAAAAATAAAATTTAAGTAATTTACTACCCTTCGTTCTGTAGCTTTATCATGTTCTAGTTGACGGCAGCAAATGAGCAGATCATTAAGTGCTAGACTCATGGTTCAGAATTTCAGAAAACACATCATCTGTAAAAACAATACATATATAAAATTATTTCAGATTGTTGTATGTATAGTTAGATCTACTATACATAGATCTAGAGGCACACTGTGACCAAAGTAAAATGGTTTTTCTTAACATTTCCACCCTTAAGTGAAGTTTTCCTAGAATATATCACAACAAAGCTTGAACATCCAAATGTGTTCATTCCATGCAGTAGTAAGATAAAAATATGAAATATATAATTTACTTTATTGTTCTGGGGCCTTTTCTAAGAAACATAATATTTAAACTGAAACACAAAAATGAATGGAAGAATAAGGCAAAGAATAAGGAAAGGAACACATAGGGACTTAACACTGACCATCTCAACTATTCAAAAGCGCCCTTTCTTATATGTGATGACTTATAGCTGAGCCAAAAGCTTAAATTGCTTATGCTTTGGAATTGATATGCAGGAGGTTAGCAGAGCCATTAAGCCTTGCCTAGCAATTCCACCTTAACTGGCTTTATGGTTCTTATTTAATACGTAAAAACAGGAATAAAATTATATTCATGTTTTAAAAGAAAATGAAGGAAAGTATATGCTATAATGATATTCCTTGCAAATGTCAAAGGTCAACTATATTTTACTATGCCTTAATGCTTAGTAAAACTGTAAGAGCCCTCCCCCTTTTAGGTTTTCTGATATCGTCAAACCTTCTTTTGGTAACCTTTAAAAAAATCTTATAAGAAAAGCATTTTAGTATATCTGAGCCTTTTCATCAAGAAGATTCATTTGTTACATACACATCTATGATATCCACACACACATATATATATCTCAAGAGGAAAACAAATGGAAAAAGTCCTTTCCCATCCATCTATATATATTCTACTCAATTTTTCAGGATCAAGTATGTTTCTCTGCCCAAATTTAATCTCACAGATTTTTAAAAGTGGGAGGAACTGAGAGAACATGTCTAGTCTTCCCGTAAAGGAAGATATGTCTCCTAAAAATGTACTTCCCTTTCTTCAAACACTCACAGTGAGATCAAACTACCTAATAAGGCTCTTATTTCACTGGCAGACAGCTCTAACTCTTCTCCATTTGTATTCGTTGGTTGTTCTGACCCCTTCATCTCTATTACAACCTTCTTTACTCTGCCGTGGACCATTATAGGATGTTATTTACTTGATAGTCTTTTTCATTTGATTGTATTCTTGTTCAGAACAAGATTGTCATTTTTATTTTTCCATCCCTTATGATTTTATCTAGGACTCTTCCCCTTCCCTACTCAATCTTAGTCCTTCCTCTTGACTGAATCAAGAAGGAAAATAAAACATCTTAAGAATATTCAAAGAACCACAAAAATAGGCACCTTTATTCTTAAATATACTACTGATTTTATTCATGTGAAAAAACACACTTCTCACTAAACATGCGACACTTCCGTGAAAAGGAAGTTCTGAACTTCTTTTTAAAGCTGTGGCTTTTCTGAACTTGTTTTTCTCCCCTTCCATTTCTCAAAAATCAATTACTTTCAAGAAAGCAAAAACTGTTTAGCATTATCTACTTAAACAGATGTTCATTCACTGATACATGCAACAATATTTACTGGGCAACTGCTGTGCTCAAGGTTCTATGTTAGGGGGTCTAGGCTTATAATAAACCAAATAGACACAAATCCTACCCTCATGGAGTCATAACTAATGGGAAAGTGACATTAAGCCAGTATACTTCCTAATAAATCAATGCATAATTTCAAATTGTGGTATATGGCTCAAAAGAAAGAAATATATAGTAATAGAGAGCACCATTTTTGATAAACTGTAGGGAACACATCTCAGAGAAGTTTACAATAAAGCCAAGATCTGAATGAACTGGTACCTATCATAGAACAAGCTGGACAACTGACACTTTAGGGAAGATTAGCATAGCCTAAGGGTGTTAGGATGGAAAAGCACATGGTGTGTTGGAGAAACTGGAAGAAAACCAGAAGAACTAAAGTACTGTAGTTAGCTACAGGAAGAAAGTCACCAGTTCAAGTTGAACTTAACTAATGCATTGATTCAAAACTATCCAGGTTCCACTCCCAACATGCAACTAAATGATCCGTATTTCCTAAGAGTCTCTGAATTGACAAATCCAACGCTGATCTCTTTCCATAAGTTGACAATGAAGCCAAACCCCATCTTCCTGGATATAATTCTGCCCTTGGCATGCCAACCTTTTCTAGTGGTAAGTGTGGGCTTTGTACTCAGATCAGACTGCTGCCACTATTTTATAAATTTATAAGTTGTATAACCTTGGGTAAGTTAGCTAATCTTTTAACCTGAATTTCCTCAATGATAAAATGAAAAATAATACTACACTCCACCTCCAAGAGGTATGGTAAGGATTCATGTACATGTTTAACAGTGTGTGGAACACAGCAAACGCTCAATAGATTTCCATTAGCAATTATCCCTTTCTGTTTCACAAGTCTTTTTTTTTTTTTTCTTTTTCTTTTTCTTTTTCTTTTTTTTAGCGTGAGAGGCAGACAGAGACAGAGAGAGGGACAGACAGGGATGGACAGGCAGGCAGGGAGATGAGAAGCATCAATGCTTCGTTGCGGCACCTTAGTTGTTCACTGATTTCTTTCTCATATGTGCCTTGACAAGAGGGCTACAGCAGAGCAAATGATCCCTTGGTCAAGCCAGCGGCCCTGCGCTCAAGCCAGATGAGCCGGTGCTCAAGATGGAGACCGTGGGGTTTCGAATCTGAATCGTCTGCGTCCCAGGCCCACGCTCTATCCACTGCGCACCACATGGTCAGGCTTCACTAGTCTGTTTTGATGGTTGTTCCACCCACACCTGGAAGAACATCCTTGCCTCCTTACTTCTCATGCCATGTTCTCCCAGGGTATCTCATCCATTCCTATGCCTCCACCACGCTGAAAATGCACAAATCTCTTTCACTCAATACCAGAGCCTACTTGTGAGCTTTAGGAACCTTCCACACTTTGTACCTTTACACGCATTTTGCCGAAGGCTCGGCCATCCTCCAGGGCAACTGAATTGATTGTCCTGCGCTGTTTCCACAGAACCTCACTCACGGCTCTACTAGCCTAGTCCTCATCAAATTATTCTGAATTCTAAGTCTTTTTAAATCTGTACCTAGTAAAAGCAGCGGCGTTTACCATAGCAAAAGACTTATCACGAGGAAAAAAGTAGAGCGAAGTTACACAGCTGACGTCCAGAACCGGGACTACGGCACTGTGATTCTAGAGCCCATGTCTTAACCACGCGACTCTAGTTTACACAGCGTACTTCAACAGATGCTGGTTAAAACAGTTACCGAAAGGGCGGGGGTGGTGCTTAGTCAAGTCATGTAGTTAAATCTGGACGCGCAGGAGGGTTCAACTCAGGGCATTTAGAAGGTTCGTGACTACATCTGCTAGGAGCCCGGAAAGGGCTGGAGAGAGCGAAGAGGACAGGAGCCCGGGATAGATGCGGTGAAAAGAGCAGCAAAGGGCCGACCTGGAGGAGTGCCCGAGATGGGGGATAGGGCAGAAACGCCTCGGAAACAACTGAATTCCCCAACAGTATGGCTCCGACGCCCCTACCGCTGGACGACTCCGGCAGCCAAAGTGTCAACTCCTAAGGGTGGTTGCAACCCAAATCGCCGCTCCTCTCGCCTCAGGCGGCGGTCGCAGATGCTCAAGCCCGCTATCCACGCAGAATTGCTGCTTCCGGTTCAAACCCGGCGTGCCAGCGCAGCGCAGCGCGCGACGCGGAAGGAAGAAGTAAAGGGGACCCGGCGCAGGGGCACCGTCTGCCCATGCGCGTCAGCAGCACTCGCTCTCCGCTCCAAGGCCTCGCTCCCCAAAACATTGGGCACGTCGAGGGGACGCGCCTGCGCCGTGCCCACCAATGGCGTGCGCCCTTGCGCCTGCAGCTCTGCCTCTGGCTCTGGCTGCTGGGCCAGCACCCTACCTCCTCACCCCTTTCAACCTACCCCACCAAATATGAGGGAGGAAATGACGACAGTTTCAAGAAGAACGGAGGCGGGTTTCATTTCGGCGCCTTTCTTCCGCGGAAGCGATTGGCTGGCATGGAGCAAAAGAGGCGGGACAAATTGCCGCGGGTTCAGTGCCGCCACTGGAACCGGGAGATGCGGCGCAGTAGCTGTCGCTGCGTTGGCTTCCACCCTAGCCTTGTCTCTCATTGCGGTTCCTTCTGCACCTTCGATTATGTTGTTACCCTCGGACGTAGCCCGGCTGGTACTGGGTAAGCTTGGACGCGGGGAGGGAGGGATATTGGACCCGCTAAGCTGGACGGAAGGACCTTTGGGGCCAAAGGTTTCCCCAGGGTGGGGAAGCTTTGGGGTTTTGCTTCCCCGCCGACCACTTCAGCCCGGCAGTGACTTCTTCAGCCGGAGACTCGGGCCATTCAAGGCCCTTTGTGTGTGGGTGCTCATCTTAGAGGCTGCGTGGCGAGGGGGAGGACTGAGGAGAAGCCGGGGTGGAACACCTGAGGCCCGGATTCGGAGAGCGAGTCGGGCCTGCACGCTCAGTGGGGTCCCTGGAAGGAGAGTGTGGTCTACGTGCCGGATGGACTGCGTGTTTCTCAACCTTGGGTGCACTTTCCCTTGTCAGGGAATTTTTGAATTTTGTCAGGGCTGGGACCAAAATGGGAGAAATAAGGTCTTCCCCAGCCACCCAGCTTTGTAGAAAGACCTTCCTGCTGCCCTCCTCGTAACTCGCTTTCAGAACTACGAATCTGGGGCGAGCGGGGTGCTCTTCTCTCTCCACCTACCGCAGTAAGTTGGCCAGGGTAGAGGCTCGAGTCGCCAGTTGCATATTTTAAAACGACAGCAGCAATTTCATTTTTTTTTTTTTTTGGATTAGCAAGAAGGTTCACATGGGAAATGACTTTCAGTTGACTTTTCTAGTCCTGGTTAGTTTTCCCTCCATTTGCGGAGGTTTAGTTCCTCGGGGCCAGTTGTCAAGGTTTATTGTCTGTGTGGGAAGCGGGTTTCCTTGTTGTTTGTCCCCGGAAAGAATAAAGAGGATTGGGCTGCGGGGAACGGGAGCCACGTGAAGCTCAAATTCAGGATCTTTTGCGACATCCTGAAAGTATAAGGGATGTCGACATACCTGGAAGTAGAAAAAGTTTCATCTCTGATTTACAGTCTACTACCATTGTTTTATTGTTAAAAAAAAAACCCCACTTGTCTTGTTTCATGTTAAAATACCCAGCTTAGTCCAAAGAAATGGTGTTTGTGCGGGAGCTCTCGATAGACCCATTTAGAGGGTAGAGGTTCCATTATTCACTTTGGGAGAAACTGTATATTTTAGTAGCTTAAGTTTAAACTCACATTCTGTTAATGTTTGGCTAATCTTTTGGCCACTTTATCAGAATCAAATATCAACAGCTAACCTAAATCTACATCTGTGAGAAAAAGTTAACCGTCTTGTAATTGTTTTCTTTATGAGTCTTACATGTAAACCAATTCAGATAGACTTTCACAGTGTTTGTGATAACATTGGCATACATTTTTTTTTTCTTCCTTGCAGTGTTTACTTAAGAATTTTTGAATTTTGTCAGTTTGGTAATCCAGATGCGCTTTAGTAGCCACAGTCTTCAAAAGGGTTTCTCAAGCTGGGTACTTTTGACATTTTGGGCCAGATAATTATTTATAAGGTACTGTCCTTTGCATTATGGGATGTTTAGCCACATCTCTGGCCTCTATCCATTAGAGGTCAGTAGGACTCCAATCCCCACCCCTATTGCACTTACCCCCCCCCCAGTTGTGACAACAAAAAATGTCTTCAGGTAATTGCTAGTGTGAAAAACTCCAGTTATTGTTTGTTTGGTTTTGGGGTTTTTTCTTTTTTTGACAGAGAGTCAGAGAGAGGGGCAGACAGACCAGAAGGGAGAGAGATGAGAAGCATCAATTCTTCATTGCTTAGTTCATTGATTGCTTTTTCATAGGTTCCTTGACGGGGGAGGGCGTGGCTACAACAGAGCTAGTGACCCCTTGCTCAAGCCAGCGTCTATTAGGTCATGTCTGTTATCCCACACTTAGCCAGCAACCCCACGCTCAAGCTGGTGAGTTCCCGCTCAAGCCGGAGACCTCAGGGTTTTGAACCTGGGTGCTCAGTGTCCCAGTCCTGCGCTCTATCTAGTGATGTGTCTTATCCTAAACAAGCTTTGTCATTCACATTCTACTTTGATTGCCAGCTGTCCTAGCTGTATGACTTCCATTACTTTTCTTTTGAACTTTTGTCATTTTTCATATGGTCTTGCAATTCAATTTATTGTTACAAAACAAAATCTGCCTAAAGCATTTGCACTACACCTCCTGTTCTTAAAGTTGAAACAATCGTGCACTTACCAAAAATTTCAAGTTGTACAAAAGAATATATGCTAAGTCTCCCCACACTCACTGTTCTTGCTTTTTTTCATTTAGCATTATACATCTTGAAGTTCTTATCAACATGTAAAGATGTACAATTACAAAACTTAGTGGCTTAAAATTTTAACAATTTTATTCACTCATGATTCTTTAGTCAATAGTCCTTTCCCATCTTCAGCCCCTCTCTTTTTTCTTTTCTTTTTTTCACAGAGACAGAGAGAGAGAGAGATAGGAACAGACAGGAATGGAGAGAGATGAGAAGCATCAATCACCAGTTTCTTGTTGCGACGCCTTAGTTGTTCATTGATTGCTTTCTCATATGTGCCTTGACCATGGGCCTTCAGCAGACCGAGTAACCCCCCTTGCTCGAGCCAGAGATCTCGGGTCCAAGCTGGTGAGCTTTTGCTCAAACCAGATGAGTCCGCGCTCAAACTGGCGACCTCGGAGTCTCGAACCTGGGTCCTTGGCATCCCAGTCCGACGCTCTATCCACTGTGCCACCGCCTTGTCAGGCTCAGCCCCTCTCTTATTGTTGACCCCTTTTCTTTACAATGTTCTTTCAGCAAATCTTTTAATGCCTGATATGTTCCAGACACTGCCAAATGCTAAGAATAGAGAGAGAAGTACGTTCTCCCCTTAGAGTTTACGTAATTAGAATTTTTATCCTTACACATGTGCAGACACTAATTTACTATACCCCACCTCACATTTTATCTAATGCTGTCACCCTTTCACAAGTCAGATTTATTCAAAGAACAATAAATTCTACTTAGTTGCTCTACTTCCTCACCTACCTTTTATTCTTCAACATACTACACTGACTTTTTGTACCTCACTACTACACTTAAACAGCCCTTGCTACTCAGCTACAGCCAGCCGTTGCCTTGCTGAAATTACTTTAAATATTGCACAGGCCAAAATACATCAAATTGTTTATTGTCTCTGGATCACCAGTTTGGTTTTTTATCAGTTTGTTATACAAAGTGCTCTGTGTCACTGATCCGGCATGTTTTCAACTTTTCAACATCTGCCCTATGCTTCAGGCATACCAAATCACTTCCAGTTTCTCCAATTTTTTCTATGTCTTCTGTTCCCTCCCTTGACCCTCCTGACTCCCTCAGTGCCGAATGAAGCAGGGCTTGCCCCCTCCCTGGAAAGCCACCTTTCCTGGAACTGATCTGCACTTTGTTGGTCCTGGAGCCCGTTGGCACTGTGGAGGCCCTTCCTCACCCATTCATTCCCTGCCTCACACGGGCCACAGGCTTTCGGGCGGGGACCCCCCATGTCACATCTGCCCTTCCTCAGTCCAGTCTGGCCCCTGGAGGGGCCTCTGGTTCAAACCTTCACATGGCATTTTCACATTATTTTAAGAAGACAAAACTTCTTGGAGGGGTAAACAAAAGGAGTGTTTTTCTCCCTGTCTTAGTACTGTTACATTCAAGATTCAGGTCAAATGTAATCTCTGAAACCTCTTCCAGCACGTAAAGTTAGTACTTTCTTAAATGTTCCCACAGCATTGTACATTACTTCTGTTATATTTACCATGTTTTATTGTAGCTGTGTTTTCTTACCTTTTTCTTTTTTAAAAAAACATGAAAATTTAACCATTTTGGCGATTTTTAAGTGTTCAGGTCTGTGGCATTGTTCACATTCACATTGTTCTTTAATCATCACCATTATTCTCCTCTAGATTTTTTTCCTAGAAACTAATCTTTTTTCATATTCCCTATTTTTAATCTGGGATTAATGGGCAGGCTTTAAGAGTTCTGGGATCCCCAAAACTATCTGTAAAGGTTTATTTGCAGGTGAGGTGTTTTATGGATGAACTTAGAGTCCTAAATAGATTTGTTCCCTTCTCTATGAGTCAGTGTTCGTTCAGGAAAATTTAACCTAATCTGAGTATTTAACATGGAGAGATTTAATGAGAGCATTGGTTATGCTGGTGATAGAAGAGCAGCTTAACTGAGCCAAAGAAGAAGGGGGGTAGCAACAGCTGAAAGTCACTAAGTCAGGACAAGGAGAGATGAAGCAACCCAGAGGCTGGGTTCACTGTGCGGAAGATGGAAGGCTGACTTGCCTGGTGAGGGAACAGTAGTCATAGAGGAGATTCTACCAAGGCAGAGAAAGAATGGAAAGAAAAAATTGTGGCTTCTCCAGCAACCCTTCATTCTTACACTGGTGCTTCCTATTTATTGAACCGAGCCAGAAGCCAACTGACATGGAGCCTAGGAAACATTGCCTGCATTGGGTCCGGTTTCCTGTCATTCAGTGCAGAACAGGAAAGGGGGAAGAATAGATTCAAAGGCAAACAGAACCAGGACTGGCCCACATCCCAAAAAGGTCAAGAGCCACTGTCCTATTCAACTTTATATCTCCTAGACATAGAAATTTACAAAAGTAACTGTGATCATGATACTCCCCTTTGTCTATGTCGTTTATTCAGATTCTTGTTTATTCATATTGTTATCTATTATAATATTGTCATTGCTGAACTTTACAACCTTTTTGATTCTTATCCATTCTGTCTTTTCAGTTATATCTCTGCCTGTTCTGTCATATCAACTGTGCTTCATCCAAACAGGACATGTTCCCCAAACACACTCTTCATATATGTTTCCCATCAGCTTCTTTGCGATTCCCCAGCCATCTTTCAAGACTTGAAATGTTGTATAATTTCCCCATATTTGATAATACTTTCACTAGCCCCTATCTTCCCATGAAATAAGTCCTAGTGTCTTACCACCTTTGCCTTATATTTGTGTATATATCAGTCCTAGTTAACTTTTGAGTAGTGGGTTTTTTTCATACTCGCTGACCCATGGGAGTGAGTGTTTGTTTGTTTATCAAAAAATGAAATTAGCCTGACCTGTGGTGGCGCAGTGGATAAAGTGTCAACCTGGAAATGCTGAAGTTGCCGGTTCAAAACCCTGGGCTTGCCTGGTCAAGGCACATATGGGAGTTTTTTTTTTTTTTTTTTTTTTTTTTTTTACAGAGGCAGAGATAGACAGGGACAGACAGACAGGAACAGAGAGAGATGAGAAGCATCAATCATCAGTTTCTCGTTGTGCGCGTTGCGACTTCTTAGTTGTTCATTGATTGCTTTCTCACATGTGCCTTGACCGTGGGCCTTCAGCAGACCAAGTAACCCCCTGCTGGAGCCAGCGACCTTGGGTCCAAGCTGGTGAGCTCTTTGCTCAAGCCAGATGAGCCCGCGCTCAAGCTGGCGACCTCGGGGTCTCGAACCTGGGTCCTTCCGCATCCCAGTCCGACGCTCTATCCACTGCGCCACCACCTGGTCAGGCACATATGGGAGTTGATGCTTCCAGCTCCTCCCCACTTCTCTCTCTCTGTCTCTCTCTTCTCTGTCTCTCTCTCTCCTCTCTAAAAATTAATAAAATTTAAAAAAAAAAGATGGCTATAAAACAATCTTTTAAAAAAAAAAATGAAATTAGTTCCAGTTAGTTTTATTAACTTAAAATCATGTTTGTTTGATAACCAATTTATGGAAACAAGAACATGCATTTGCCTTTTTATAATGTTGCCTTACACATTTTTAAAAGAAATCGATCATACTCTGGATGGTCAGGAGACATGAGGATGTACAGGAATGTTCGTACTACTCACAGGGTTAATCATAATTTGTTTATTAACACAGCCTTTGTTATTTATGGATCTAGTAATATAAGGGCATCATAAATAAAGTTTTTCTGTGAATTATTCACATTTTTTAGAATCATCAAACCACTGATTTTTCTGGGGAATTATTAGGATATATGAAGGAGATATTTTCAGATAGGAGGATTTGCAATCTCTTGGTTTCATCAGGCACCTCTTTTTTATCTTTTCCTCTATGAACAGGAAGCAAGGTCAAATTTTTATTTTTCTGAAGTTGGAAACGGGGAGGCAGGCAGACTCCCGCATGCGCCCGACCAGGATCCACCCAGCATGCCCACCAGAGGGCAACGCTCTGCCCATCTGGGGCATTGCTCTGTTGCAACCAAAGCCATTCTAGCGCCTGAGGCAGAGGCCACAGAGCCATCCCCAGCGCCTGGGCCAACCTTGCTCCAATGGAGCCTTGGCTGCGGGAGGAGAAGAGAGAGACAGAGAAGAAGGAGAGGGGGAGGGGTGGAGAAGCAGATGGGCGCCTCTCCTGTGTGCTCTGGCAGGGAATCGAACCCGGGACTCTTGCACGCCAGGCCGACGCTCTACCACTGAGCCAACCAGCCAGGGCCTGCAAGGTCAATTTGAATACCGTTGATTTAGTTACAATTTTATCCTTCCATTTCTTTTTCAGTTATGTTTCTCCTTCAGTCTGTTTTGTTACTCATTACTACCTCCACTGAAAAGGAGATAGAAGACAGTACTGGGTTAAGAAAAAAAAGCAATGTCACCTTGTTAAATTTAATGTTCTAAAGAAAAAAGGAAACTTCAGGCCTAATATTTGAATATCTTTGCCACTAAGTTGACAAAATAGATACATTTATTTTATTCTAAAGTTACTTTTAGAAATGAGAAACAACTAATAACTATTTTTAGTTGAAGAGTAATTATTTATATTATTGTAATGAGAGATAATTGGTCTAACGTATTTTCATTGTGACATTTGAGATTTAGAATCACTTTTACCAAAATTTTCTCTATTATTGTAATTTAGAATGCTCACAATCAGGTACTTGATAATAAATAAGATTTTTGTAGGCAAATGACTGGTTAGCTATATTAAATAAATGAACATGAATGTAGTCAAACATTACCAATTTATTTTAGAACTTCTGGGACAAAAGTAAAACAAAATACATCTAAAATGGGAACTCTAGATTGACCAAAGTGGGGCATGAACACTTATTATACAGTAGGTATGAAGCCTTGGGGCTATTTCATTCTTTTTGAGAGTCCTTGGTCTAGAGAAAAATCAAATCTACTTTGAGGAATTAGATATCATACCGCCACCTGTTAGAACTCCCAAGTGGTTATGAAAACATCTAGGGTGGTCAGTACTTTGGAAATGCTCTACCATGAAATGAAACTGTTTATTGGGATTTTCAGTTTAAATCTTGAAACAAAGAAATAACTCAATTGCCCTGGTTCCAGGGAACACATTTTAAATTTCTATAGTCATGAAATCCTATTAGCATCTGTTATACTTACTCCAAATAATATAAATGTCGGAAAGCCAGCCCTCTTAAAAATTATTTATTTTCAGATGGCTATAATTTTGTATTGAGTTATTTGTGAAAAATATAAAAAGAAGGGAAATAATAATTTATCTTTGATCTATTTAATTTCACACTTGAGGTGAATTCACATTTTCAATGATGAGGATATTAGAGTAGCAGTATCTGAGACAAAAAGAAAAAAAGGTTTTTTCTGGTTTCTAAATACTTTTTCATTTTCCAAAGCACAAAGTCTTTGGTGTTTTATTTGTAGGTTTGTTTCTTGCATTAGTTAGCAAGAGGTTGGAAAATTGATTTACCAACTATAATTAGAAAATGATGAGTTAGTTCCCACATCCCAGGTTGGTTATTTCCTAAAATGGGATGACAACTTCCTTGTCCTTTCCTTTTCATAACATTAATATATAATGTCTCATAGGCCCAATCATTAGTTTTTTTAATTGTAGGCCCTGGTTAAAGATACAGTTTCAGGTAAAAAGAGTAGAACTTTATAATTTAAAGGTGGAATAGACCTTAAGACCTTTGAAAGAGTTGCTTTAGCCTGACCAGGCATTTGCGCAGTGGGTAGAGCCTTGGACTGGGATGCAGAGGACCCAGGTTCGAAACCCTGAGGCCACCCAGGTTCTTCAGCTTGAGCCCAAGGTCTCTAGCTAGAGCAAGGGGTCACTAGCTCTGCTGTAGCCCCCCCCCCATCAAGGTACATATGAGAAAGCAATCAATAAACAACTAAGGTGCCACAATGAATAATTGATGCTTCTCATCTCTCTCCCTTCCTGTCTATCTGTCCCTCTCTCACTCTGTCTCTATCACAAATAGAAAAAGTAAAATAATTGGTTTAGTACGGCAGGTCTAACGAGTAACTTGTTTCATTCGATGTTTTTTCATTATAACATTGATGGGATGCCAGATCATCAGCTTAATTGTTTATATTAATTAGCCTGTGGGAAAATTAGGTGAGGTTTTTTTCTTTAAGATTTTATTTATTGATTTTTAGAGAGAGAGAAAGGCGGGGTGGGGGGAGAAGCAGGAAGCATCAACTCAAAGTTGCTTCTCATATGTGCCTTGATCGGGGAAACCTGGGGTTTCGAACTGGTGACTTCAGCATTTCAGTTCGTCGTTTTATCCACTGTGCTACCTCATGTCAGGCAAATTAGTTTTATTATACCTCCTAAAATCACAGAACCAATCAATTAGCTTAAAGTTGTAGAACCTATGATGTTAAGTTGGGGTGTACAGTAGTTAAATACTTATTTACTGTTATACCAGCACTGAGATAAATAGACTACAAAGGCAAGTATGAGGGAATCCAGTGCCTGGTATTAGGAGTATGGTACATAACGAGAAGGTTGAAAGAAAAATCCTCTGAGAAAATGATAGCTACAGTAGATCTGAAGAATGAGTAGACATTAGCTATGGTAGGAAAAAATAAAGCTGCCCAAGCAAAGTGAGTAAAGTATACAGTGGCCTTGAAATAAAAACATTCATTTATTTGCAGAGTTGAAGGACCGCTTTGGCTGGGAGAGATAGAATAACAAGATGTAGAGCTAAAGAGCAAATTAGAATGCAAAACAAGTAGAACCCCATATGACATTAAGAAGTTAGAATTAAATTTTCTCATTGAGATCTAATTCACATACCACGAAGTGTAAAACTTAGTTTTTAGTATATTCAAAATTTTTCGCAGCCATCACCTCAAAAGAAACCCCATGCCTGTTAACAATTACAACCCCTTGTTCCCTTCCCCCACCCTCTGGCAACCACTAATTTACTTTCTGTCTCTGGATTTGCCTGTTCTGGACATTACATGTAAATGGGTATATACAATATGTAGACTTTTGTGTCTGACTTCTTGAACTGAACATGTTTCAAGATTCATCCATGTTGAAGCAAATAAGCATCGTTAATTCCTCCTTATGCCTGAAAAATGTTCCATTGTTCAGATATTTCACATTTTGTTTTTCCATTGACTGGTGGACATTTGCATTGTTTCCATTTCTGGGCTATTATAAAAAATGCTTGTATGAACATTCATGTACAAGTTTTGTTTGGACATATGGTTTGTTTTTTGGGTTTGTTTTGTGTGTGTGTGTGTGTGTGTGTGTGTGTGTGTGTGTGTGTGTCAGAGAAAGAGGGATAAACAGGAAGAGAGAGAGATGAGAAGCATCAGTTCTTTGTTACAGCACTTTAGTTGTTCATTGATTCCTTTGTCACATGTGCCTGGATGAGGGGTGGTGGGGTGGGAGGGCTACAGCCGAGTGACCCCTTGCTCAAGCCAGTGACCCAGTGACCTTTGGGCTCAAGCCAGCGACCATGGGGTCATGTCTATGATCCCACACTCAAGCCAGCAACCCCGCACTCAAGCCAGAGACTTCGGGATTTCCAGCCTGGATCCTCTGCATCCCTGTCTGACATTCTATCCACTGCGCCACTGCCTGGTCAGTCTGGACATGTGGTTTTAATGCTCTTAGACGTGTATCTAAGATTGGACTTGCTCAGTGATATGGTAATTCTATGTTTAATATTTTTAAGAACTTGCCAAGTGATTTTCCAAAATGGTTGAACCATTTTTATCATCCCACTAACTATATAAGGTTTCCAGATTATTCACCTTTTTTCAATGCAAACAGTCCCCATCTTATGATAGTTTGGTATATGATTTTTTCCATTTTATAATGGTGCAAAGGCAATACACATTCAGTGGAAACTGAATTGGTTTTTGAGTTTTGATCTTTTCCCTTACTTGCAGTATGCCGTATGGTACTCTTATGATGCTGTGCAGTGACAGTGAACCGCAGCTCCTAGTCAACAACATGATCATGAGAGTAAACAACTCAGAAGTCTACAATATACTGTGTTACCAGCCTTCTTTGGATGTTGTGTTTTGTATTTTAACATTCCTTCATGACAAAACTCCCATCTGTATTTCCAGCTTCTGTTGAGAAGGGAAAGCAATCGCTCTTAAAATGAAACTCAAGGTGATTGCCCAACTGTAGGCTAATATGTGTTCTGAGCACATGTAAGGCAGATTAAGCTAACTATGATGTTTAGTAAATTAGACGTATTAAGTGCATTTCAACTTATGATATTTTCAACGTAGTATGGATTTATCGGGACATACCCTCATTTAAGACAAGCAGTATCTGTATTTATGAATTTTTTAATTCTAGTTATCTTAGTATCAGTTGGTTATATCTCATTGTAGGTTTGATTTTACACTTTTCTAATGATAAATGAAAGTTGAGCCTCTTTTCATATGCTTATAACTACTTTGTATATCTTTGGAGAAAGGGCTCTCCAAATCTTTTGTCCATTTTTTCTTTGTCTTATAAGAGTTCTTTATATATTCTTGATTCTAGTCTCAAATGTATGATTTGCAAATATTTTCTTATTTTGCTTACTGTTTGTCTTTTTATTTGTTAGTATCCTTGCAAGCACAAAATTTTTTAATATTCTATTTTTTCCTTGGTTGCTTATTTATTAGATGTCATATCTAACAAACCATTGCCTAATTCAAAGTCAGAAACAAAGATTTACACCTATTGTTTTTCTAAGTGTTCATAGCTTTAACTCTTGCATTTGTTTTGTTTTAATTTTTGTATGTGGTAAGAGGTAAGGGTCCAACATCTTTTTTTTTTTTTTTTTTTTTTTTTTTTGTATTTTTCCGAAGCTGGAAACGGGGATAGACAGTCAGACAGTCTCCCGCATGCGCCCCACCGGGATCCACCCGGCACGCCCACCAGGGGCTACGCTCTGCCCACCAGGGGGCGATGCTCTGCCCCTCTGGGGCGTCGCTCTGCCGCGAGCGAGCGACCAGAGCCACTCTAGCGCCTGGGGCAGAGGCCAAGGAGCCATCCCCAGCGCCCAGGCCATCTTTGCTCCAATGGAGCCTTGGCTGCGGGAGGGGAAGAGAGAGACAGAGAGGAAGGAGGGGGTGGGGGTGGAGAAGCAAATGGGCGCTTCTCCTGTGTGCCCTGGCCGGGAATCGAACCCGGGTCCCCCGCACGCCAGGCCGATGCTCTACCACTGAGCCAACCGGCCAGGGCCAACATCATTTTTTTGCTTGTGGCTATCCAGTTGTCCTAGCACCAGTTGTTGAAAAAACTATTCAATTCTCCGTGAAAAAAACATGAAAAGATACTCAACTTTATTTGTACCGACTTGGTACTCCGAAATCAATTGATCATAAATGTCTGGACTGTTAATTCTCTTTCATGGATATATAAGTCTGTCCTATGGCAGTAACAGATTGCCTTGATTACTTTAGCTTTGTATGTTTTGGAATGGGTGTGAGTCCTTCAATATTTTCTTTTTTAAGATTTTTGTGGTTGGCCCTGGCCGGTTGGCTCAGCGATAGAGCGTCAGCCTGGCGTGCGGGGGACCCGGGTTCGATTCCCGGCCAGGGCACATAGGAAGCGCCCATTTGCTTCTCCATCCCCCCCTCCTACCTCCCTGTCTCTCTCTTCCCCTCCTGCAGCCGAGGCTCCATTGGAGCAAAGATGGCCCGGGCGCTGGGGATGGCTCCTTGGCCTCTGCCCCAGGCGCTAGAGTGGCTCTGGTTGCGGCAGAGCTTCGCCCCTGGTGGGCGTGCCAGGTGGATCCCAGTCGGGCGCATGCAGGAGTCTGTCTGACTGTCTCTCCCCGTTTCCAGCTTCAGAAAAATACAAAAAAAAAATAAAAAATAAAAGATTTTTGTGGTTATTCTGGGTCCTTTGTCTTTCTGTGTTGTTAATTTTTGCACAAAGATTTTGATACAGATTGTGTTGCATGTGTAGATCAACTTAGAGAGTATTGACATCTTAACAGTACTGTATTAAGTTTTTTGATTATGAACAATGATATCTTTTCATTTATTTAGTTTCTTTAATATTTTTCATGATTTCTACTTTTTAGTGTAGTCCTATATTTTGGTAAACTTATTCCTATGTTTTTTTTTCATTTGGTGCTATTATAAATGGAATTGTTTTTTCTTTATTTCATTATTTGATTGTGAGTGTATATAAATAAAATATCATTTGTATATTCATCTTGTACCCTGTAATTTTACTGATATCACTGATTGGTTTTAACAGATTTTCTCTCTGTGTGCATGGATTCCTTAAATTTTTTTATATAGAACATCATGTCATCTGCAAATAGAGATATTTAACTATTTTCCTTCTATCCTGGATGCTTTTTATTTCAGTATCTTTCCTAATTGCCCAGGCTAGAACTTTGAGTACATTGTTGCATAGAAGTATCAAGAGCAGACAGACATCCTTGTGTTTTCCTTGATCCTATGGGGAAAGCTTTGAATCTTTCACTATTCAATATGATTTTACTATGTAACCTTTTTTTGGAGGGGTGATAGAAACATCGATTTGCTGATCCACTCTATTTATGCATTCCATTGGTTAATTCATGTATGTGCCCTGACCAGGGACTAAACCTACAGCTTTGGCATATCAGGATTACCCTCCAACCAACCAAAGGGCCTGTGGGATTTTAGTAGATAACTTCACTCAGTTAAAAACTTTACCTTCTAGGCCCTGGCCGGTTGGCTCAGTGGTAGAGCGTCGCAGGAGTCCCAGGTTTGATTCCCAGCCAGGGCACACAGGAGAAGCGCCCATCTGCTTCTCCACCCCTCCCCCTCTCCTCCCCTCTGTCTCTCTCTTCCCCTCCCGCAGCTAAGGCTCCATTGGAGCAAAGTTGGTCCGGGCACTGAGGATGGCTCTATGACCTCTGCCTCAGGCACTAGAATGGCTCTGGTTGCAACAGAGCAACGCCCCAGATGGGCAGAGCATCGCCCCCTGGTGGGCATGCTGGGTGGATCCCGGTCCGGCGCATGTGGGAGTCTGTCTGACTGCCTCCCTGTTTCCAACTTCAGAAAAATACAAAAAACAAAACAAAAAAACTTTACCTTCTAGTCCTAGTGTTTTAAATTGTGAAACAGTGTTGCAGTTTGTTGAATGATTTTTCCTGCATCTTTTGAGATGATAATGTGGTTTTTTACCTTTAGTAATATATACTGTCTTAGGCCCTGGCCGGCTTGCTCAGTGATTAGTGCGTTGGCCTGGCGAATGGAAGTCCCAGTTTCAATTCCTGGTCAGGGCACACAAGAGAAGTGGCCATTTGCTTCTAACCACCTCCCTCTCCCTCTTCTCTCCCTTTTTTCCCTTCTGCAGCCATAGCTCTGTTGATCCCACTCCCAGTATCATCCTCATGTGCTAAAAATACCTTGGTTGTGAGCATCGGCCACAGAAGGGGTTGCTGGGTGGATCCTGGCCGCGGAGCATATAGGAGTCTGTCTCACTGTCTCCCCTCCTATCATATACAGTGTGTCCGTAAAGTCATGGTGCACTTTTGACTGGTCACAGGAAAGCAAAAAAATACAATAGAAATATGAAATCTGCATCAAATAAAAGGAAAACTCTCTCCCAGTTTCATACCTATTCAGTGCAGTTCGATGTGGGCTCACGCACAGATTTTTTAGGGCTCCTTAGGTAGCTATCCCGTATAGCCTCTACAAACTCATCACTGACTGATGGCCTACCAGAACGAGGTTTCTCCACCAAACTGCCGGTTTCCTTCAACTGCTTATCCCACTGAGTAATGGTATTCCTATGTGGTGGTGCTTCGTTATAAACGCGCCAATATTCACGTTGCACTTTGGTCACGGATTCAAATTTAGCAAGCTACAGAACACACTGAACTTTCCTCTGTACTGTTCACATCTCAACTGGCATGGCTGTGGCCTGCTCCGCTGTATACACGGTGTTACATCATCATCTGCGCATGCGCACATGCTGCCACATCATCCTACAGAAACTGGGAGGTTTTTCTTTTATTTGGTGCAGATTTCACATTTCTATCATCTTTTGTTGCTTTCCTGTGACCGGTCAAAAGTGCACCATGACTTTATGGACACACTGTATATATACCATATTACATAGATATATTTTTTGTTTTCTATGGGTTTAGTCTGCTGTTTTACAAATTTCTTTTTTATTTCTTTTTATTGATTTTTTTATTATTATTTTTTTAATTCATTTTAGAGAGGAGGGAGGGAGGGAGGGAGGGAGGGAGAGAGAGAGAGAGAGAGAGAGAGAGAGAGAGAGAGAGAGAAAGGGGAGAGGAGCAGGAAGCATCAACTCCCATATATGCCTTGACCAGACTAGTTCAGGGTTTTGAACCGGCAACCTCAGTGTTCCCAGGTCGATGCTTTATCCACTGCGCCACCAGAGGTCAGGCTTGTTTTACTAATTTCTTAAAGTGGAAGGATATATTATTGATTAGAGATATTTTCCTCATTTTATACAAGTACTTACATTTGTAAATATACCACTAAATACTGATTTAGCTGTAACCAATCAATACATTTTGGTTTGGTATAATGTGTCTTTGTTTCCCTTTTTTTATTGATTTTTTTTTTTTAGAGAGGAGAGGAGAGAAACATCAATCTGTTCCACTTATTTAACTTATTTATGCATTTATTGATTGATTATTTATTTGTTTGTTTTTGACAGAGACAGAGAGAGAGAGGGACAGACAGGAAGGGAGCGAGATGAGACACATTAGTTCTAGTTGCAGCTCCTTAATTGTTCATTGATTGCTTTCTCATTTGTGCCTTGGGGGGGGGGGGCTACAGCAAAGCCAGTGACCCCTTGCTTAAGCCAGAGACCTTAGGCTTCAAGCAGTGACCTTTGAGCTCATGCCAGTGACCCCATGCTCAAGCCGGGGACCTCGGGCTTTTGAACCTGTGTCTGACTCATTCCAGTCCAATGCTCTATCCACTGTGCCACCGCTTCATCAGGCCGGTTTATTCCTGTTTGTGTCCTAACCTGGGGATCAAACCTGCAACCTTTGTATATTGGGATGACTAACCAACTGAGCTACCCAGCCAGGGCTTCTTTTTGTTTTTACTTATCTCAAAATTTTTTTCATTTTCCTTGTGATTTATTCATAGACCCTTTGTGAGTTTTTAGAAAAATGTTAATTTCTTTATATTTGTGAATTTCCTACATTTCTTATTATTACTAATTTCTAATTTCACTCTGGTCAGAGAGTGTACTCTGTATGATTTGTCTTTTTAAATTTTTTCTTACTTGTTTTATGTCCTAGTAATGGTTTATCCTGCAAATTGTTTATGTGCACTTGAGAAGAATGTTTTCTTCTGTTGTCAGGTGAAGTGTAAGGTCTAATTGTTTTACAGTGTTCAGGTCTTACTTTTCTTTCTAGTTGTCGACTTATTTAAAGTGGGTTATGAGAGGCTATAACTTTTATTGAATTGTTTATTTTTCCCTGCACTTCTCTTGATTTCTGCTTTATGTTTTGATGGCTTTCGCTGTTAGGTACACATATGCTTGTGATTCTTACGTTTTTGATTAATTGAAAATATTTTACCGTTTCTGTTCCTAGTAAAAATGTTTATCTTAGTGCCTACTTTGTCTAATATGGTATAGCCTTTCCAGCTGTTATTTGGTAACTGTTTAAATGTTATATTTTTTCCATCCTTTTATTTTCAGCCTGTTTGTATCTTTGAATCAAAAGTTTTTTTATTCAGTCATATAATTGGATTATATGTTCAACTGTTCTGTGAATTGCTACCTTTTGATTGAGCATTTACTTCATTACCATTTAATTAAATTACTGATAAAGTGTACATTTGTCTGCCATTTAGGTATTTGTAGTCTATATGCTTGATGTCTTTGTTCTGCTCTTTCTGTTACCGCCTTTTTTGTGTTAAACAGTTTATATTTTTGTAGTTATTTTCATAGTGCTTGCTTAGAGATTACAATGAACTTAAAACAATATTTTAATTAGAATCAACTTACTTTCATTGCTATATAAAAACTTTGTGTAGTGGAAGGAGACTTGACTTGGGTTGGTGAACACACAATACAATATATAGATGTTGTATTAGAGAATTGTGCGCCTGGGCCTGGCCACTGTCCAGTCTCTCAGTGTGGCTGTGGTCCTGGCTGCAGCATGCTGCCTGCATGGCTGGGCGATCCACGCGCAACAGTGAGGGCCACAATGACAGATTATGGCAAGGGGCAGTGCAATAAGCTGGAGACTCTGGAGTTCATCTACTCTGACTTCTTTACAGGCTACCCCTGTATAGCTCCAGTCCTATTCATGTCCTCTTTCACCAGCAGTACAGCAGTGCTGTGAGGATATTAAGGGGATGAGTGAAGAGGGGTTGGAGTGTCATTAACTGGTATTATCAGAAAATCCTCCCAACTTCACCATTACTGTGACATCTGAAGCTGGAGAAAATGGTGAATTTGTCCAGACTACCCTCAAGTTCACAGTGAGAAATACCCAAATGAAGCCCCCTTTATGAAATATTCTCCCAGAAAAATCTAGAAGATAATGTCTCAAGCATTTTAAAATTTTTGGCATTACAAGCAGAAGAAAACCTTGGTATAGTGATCTTTACTTTAATGACAACTGTGCAAGAAAAATTAAATGAAATAGTGAATCAGATAAATACTAGAAGAGGAAAAGAAACAGAAAAAGAATCAGAAGAAGCCAAAAAGCTCTTATTTTCTGTCATTGCAGTTACAATTAAGTTTCCTAAATTGACCTGACCAGGCAATGGTGCAGTGGATAGAGCATCGGACTGAGATGCAAGGGACCCAGGTTCAAAATCCCGAGGTTGCTGTTTTGAGCACAGGCTCATCTGGTTTAAGTAAAGCTCACCATCTTAAACCCAAGGTCGCTGGCTTGAGCAAGGGGTCACTCACTCTGCTGTAGCCCCCCCCTCAGTCAAAGCACATATGAGAAAGCAATCAGTGAACAACTAAGGTGCCGCATTGAAGAATTGATGCTTCTCATCTCTCTCCTTTCCTGTCTGTCTGTCCCTATCTGTCCCTCTTTCTGTCTCTCTGTCTCTCACACACACACACACACACACACACACAAGAGTTTCTTAAGTTGAAAAGCAAAATTTGATACAGAATTCTTAGAAATTAAAAAGAAACAAATGAAAGAAGGATAATCAGGAAAAATTAAGTGGGAAACAGCTGCTTGAAACAGATCATAATCCTAACACATCAGTCCAGTTCTTGGAGGATCATGGAAACAATATGGAGGTAGATCAATTTTGTTTCAGAAAATGTGGAGAATATTTTTTTGAAAGATTTTATCAGTGAGTTTAATAAACTGACCTTAAAATTTTAATTAAAATAAAATTGCATGCCTGAAACCTATATAAATTTATTAAACACTGTCACCCCAATAAATTCAGTAAGTAAATAAACTTTGCTCCTGTATGAGTAACTCCATTCTTTTTCTCCTACTTTTTGCTGTTAAAGTCATTTAAATTGCATCTTTATATATTGTATGCCTGTCATCTCAGATGTATGATTATTGGTCAATGCAGTTGTCTTTTAAAGAGGGAAAAGTTACGAACAAAAAATTATTTTTACTGTTTTATATTTACTTGTTTAGTTACTGTTAGCTTTGTTCATTATGTTTTAATGTGAATTTGATTTACTGTCTAGTGTCATTTTATTTTAGCCTGGAGGACTAACTCCCTTTAATATTTCTTATAGGGCAAGTCTTCTAGCAATAAATTCTTTCTTTTTTTAGTCTAGCAATAACTTTTTTTTTTTTTTTTTACAGGGACAGAGAGAGTCAGAGAGAGGGATAGATAGGGACAAACAGACAGGAATGGACAGAGATGAAAAGCATCAATCATCAGTTTTTCGTTGCGACACCTTAGTTGTTCATTGATTGCTTTCTCATATGTGCCTTGACCGCAGACCTTCAGCAGACCGAGTAACCCCTTGCTCGAGCCAGCGACCTTGGGTCCAAGCTGGTGAGCTTTTTGCTCAAACTAGATGAGCTGGCGACCTCGGGGTCTCAAACCTGGGTCCTCAGCATCCCAGTCCGATGCTCTATCCAATGTGCCACCGCCTGGTCAGGTGTAATCTAGCAATATCTTGATTTCTTATTTTGAAGACGTTTTGCTTGATAAATAATTCTTGGTTGATTATTTTTCTGTCAGCGCTTTGTGTCATTTCACTGTCTCTGGCGTTAATGGTTTCTGATGAAAAATCAACTGTTAATCTTACTAAGGATCCCTCGTATGTGATGAGCTGCTTCTCTTTCTACTTTCAAGATTCTGTCTTTGTCTTTTGACATTTTAATTGTGATGTGTCTTGGTGTGTCTTGGTATGGATCTCTTTGAGTTACCCTACTTGCACTTTCTTGAGCTTTCTATACAAGTAAATTAATTTGTTTCATAAATTTTGGGGCCCTGGCCCTTTGGATAGAGCATCAGCCTGGTGTTGGGATGTTCCAGTTAGATCCCTGGTCAGGGCACATATGAGAAGCATTCATCTACTTTTCTCCCTGCCCTGTCCCCATTCTCTCTCTCTCTTTCCCTCTCATAGCCAGTGACTCAGTTGGTTCAAGCATCAGCCCAGAAGCTGAGAATAGCTAAGTTGGTTCAAGCATCTCCCCCAGACAGATTGCCAGGTGGATCCCAGTTGGGGCGTTCTCACTTTAAAAAAATTTTATATATATTTTTGGATATTGTTTCTTCAAATACTCTTTCTGCTCTTTTCTGTCTCCTCTCCTACCGGGAGTCCCATTATACTTATGTTGCCACATTTGATGTGTTCTACAGGTTTCTGATACTGTTCACTTTAAAACAATCTCTTTTTTTGTTTCTATTCTTTATACTGGATACTCTCATTTGTCTATGTTCAAGTTCACTGGGTCTTCCACCTGCCTGCCAGATCTACTGTTGAGCTCCCTCTAGTGAATTTTTCATTTCAGTTATACTTTTCACCTCCAGAATTTCAACTTGGTTTTTTTTGTTTGTTTGTTTTGTTTTGTTTTATTGGGTTTTGTGGGGGGGTTTCTTATTTTTCAGAAGTGAGAAGCGGAGAGACAGAGAGATAGACTCCTGCATACTCCTGACTGGGACTGGGATCCACCTGGCATGCCAACTAGGGGGCAATGCTCTGCCCATCTGGGGCATTGCTCCATTGCAACCAGAGCCATTCCAGTGCCTGAGGCAGAGGCCATGGAGCCATCCTCAGCACTTGAGCCAACTTTGTTCCAATGGAGCCTTGGCTGTGGTAGGGAGGGAGGGTGGGAGGGAGAGAGGGAAGGGTGGAAAAGCAGATGGGCACTTCTCCTGTGAGCCCTGACCGGGAATTGAACCCAGGACATCCACATGCTGGGCCGATGCTCTACCACTGAACCAACAGGCCAGGGCCTTATTTTAAATAATTTCTACCTCTTTTATTTCTTTTTGATGAAACATTGTTATAATTTCCTTTAGATATTTAGGCCTGATTTTTTTTAGTTCTCCAAACTTATTTAAAATAGCTGATTTAAAACCTACTGTTGTGGCTTTCTTAGTCATATTTTCTATTAACTGCTCTCCCACCACACCCCCCCAAAGATGAGCCATACTTTCTTGTTTCTCTGTCTCAAAATTTTTTGTTGACAGTTGAACACTTCAAATAATGTGACAATTTTTGTAATCAAACTTTTCTCCCTCCCCCATGTTTGTTATTACTTTTCCTTGTTGTTTTACCCATTTCTTTTTGTTTAGTTTCCTGAACTAATTCTGTAGTAAAAATCTACATTATTTAAGTATATATTCTGTGTTTGGACATTGATTTCCTTAAGTAATTAAAGTCATTACGTTTCTCATTGTTTGTCACAGGGTTGTGTGTGGTTGGTGCGTGCTTCAACATTTATCTTAGTAGTTGATTTCTCTTAGTATCTGTAATTTCCCCATGGATAAGGTGCAACCTTTTTCGAAAAACATGGGGGTCTAAAAACTGGGTGCATCTTATACGGTGGTTGTAGATATTTTTAACTTGTATTTCCCGCTTTTTTGCACTTGTTTTGCACTCATTCTTGAAGACAGTGATTCATCATCAGACACAGATGAGGACAAGCTAATGGATGGGAATTTTTACAGCGATGAGTTGTATGAATTTTATGATGAATAAAACTTGAGTTCAATAATTTTAATACATTTTTCTCCCCAAATTTCGGGCCGTAAAGTTAAGGTGCATCTTATACATGGGAAAATATGATACTTGCTCAGCCAGAGGTGAGGGCTTAGTTAGGGCAGTGGTTCTCAAAGTGTGCACCCTAAAAGATTTCCTGGTGTGCCCTGTGGTATTCCAGAGAAATATGTGCTTATTGGGGACCGAAAAACCAACATGGTTTTTGGAGTTCAGATTTTGGGGAGAGAGAGGTGTGGGAAATTGGCTGTAAGCTGACAGTCTGCACAACCCCCCACCTCACTTGCTTGATTAGGTTGCAAAAGGCTGTTAGGCTATGGTGCTGGATTGTTTACACTACCCCCCATGTTCCCCGAAAGACTGGAGGCAAGTTTCTTCTATCCTTTGTTTGGTGTAAAGTTAAGATGATATGTATGGTGGGGGTTTTCTGCACTCAACAAACACAATTAAGAGTAAAAAGAGAGGAATTCTTCAATGTATTGACTAGGAAATGAGAGTTTGCCTTTCAAATATGTGCCCAAACATTGGACACATCAGGCTCATGTTTCTCATAAACACAAGAATGAAAAAACTTAACACATTCATGCTGGAACCTGCTAAATTTATTAAATCTTACTAAGAATGTATCTATATATATAAAAAGATAACTTTTTTGTCTTTTATTTTTAACCCCTCTTTTTTATAAATTCTAAAAAACATAACTCAAAAAATGTAACAAAAAATTTAATGTCAGAATAAATTTAATTTTGTCATATTTATTTTGTTTAATTACCATAAAAGCATGCTTGGCCTTTATATTTTTTCTTTAATATTTGACTTAATTATTAAAACATATTTCTCAGAAATTTGTATATAGTGCACCTACAATTATTTGTAGGATTTTAAATGCACCCTGACTTCAAAACATTTGAGAACCACTGGCTTAGGGCCTTGTCAGATCTCTTCTGAGTATGTTTACTGCCTACACTTGCACATGGCCTAGTATCCCAGGACCATATCTGAGCTTTTCAAAGCCCCATATGGACTTCTCCCCAGCTTTTCTTTTTTATGTGATTTTGTTTAGCTTATTTTTTACCCGAGCTATATGTTATAGGCAGCTGTGGTATTAAGCAACTCTTGCTGATTATTTTAAGTAAACACCCCAAGGGGAAGATTGTTTGCACTGGATGAGTGCAGATTGAATTCAAAGATTAAGCTATATAAGTTAGAGTTTATAACTGTCACACAGATCATATCATGACAGTTTCTGGGAATGGGGTTTAGAAGATTTCCAGCTCCATCTGATTCCTTCACTGACTGTTGAGCTGCTGGTTTTCACAATGATTGCAGGCTGTAGATTTTCAAATGCACTACTAACCTGAGGAAATGGGTATGAGAATAGAGCAAGTTAAAATGCCACAATGGTCACTATACATACTAACAGCCATTTTTAAACAGTAAATGCTTTCAATTTTGTTTTGTTTTGTTTATTTTATTCATTTTAAAGAGAGAGGAAGGGAGAGAGACAGGAACATAAATCTGTTCCTGTGTGTGTGCCCTGTCCGGGGATCAAACCAGCATTCTTTGTGCTTTAGGATGCTGCTCTCCCCACCTGAGCTACTTGGCCAGGGCAGCTTTCATATTTTTGCAAGATTTTATCTTTAAGAGTTATGTAAAAATTGATTTTGATAATTTGTGCCAGTGTTCTCGTTGCTTTTAATGAAGGAGAGGAATTTTGGAGGTCCTCAATCTACTATTCCTACTGAAGCCATTCAAAATTTAGAAGTTTAAACTAAAAGCTGTGGGAAGTGATTGAAGGACTTTGCACAGTTACATAACCAGATTTGATCCACACGTCAAGGCAAGTATGATGCCTTATAGATGAAGCATTTTGAATCCTGAAGAGTTTAGATTGTAAGGACAGAAGCCGTGGCCGTCGTGGCCATGCACATGCAGGTTCCCATTAGATTTGGGCAGACTGTAAATTAACAGTGGAGCCAAAAACTGATAGGCCATTCCTTTATTCTAGCCAGCGAGTAAATACATACAGGGAAAACACTTCCCTTTCCATTCAGGGCTCCCAAAGCCACTGACACATCTGGTTTTTCCTAGAACAAAGGCCCCCACTAGTCTCAGTCACCTCTGGTTCCCCATATGCCAACATGGCTTCTTACTCTGCAAAACTGGCTTCTCTCTCCTTCTCTTCCATCTTGGCTTCTTTTTCTTCTTCTTCTTCTTCCTCCTCCTAAAAAACTACCTGGGCCCACAAAGGCCCCTCCTTCAGCATTCATTAGCATGACAACCCTTCCCATGCAGGAAGGTAATTAGCAGTTTCACTGGGCAGCGCCATTCATGTGGGCAGCGGCCATTTTTAATAATAAAAGTGAGCAAACTCAGAAAATACAGATTATACAAACTCATTTGCCCAACAGTTGTTTTCCCTCAAAGTAACTATGTTTATTTTAACAGAAAAGAGTAAGAAACTTTTTCTGATTTCCTCTCTACTGTTCCTTTTGTGCTAAACTGTTTTTAGTGGTTGGTTTAGTTCAATGGTCGGCAAACTCATTAGTCAACAGAGCCAAATATCAACAGTACAACCATGAAATTTCTATTGAGAGCCAAATTTTTTAAACTTAAACTATATAGGGTACATTCCTTAACAAGGTAGCGCCCGCACATTGTATTTTGTGGAAGAGCCACACTCAAGGGGCCAAAGAACCGCATGTGGCTCACGAGCCACAGTTGCCAACCACTGGTTTAGTTAAACCTTAGTAACCCTAAAATACAAAAGAACATGGATAGGCTGCTAGTCAGGACTAATAAGTTCATATGTGTAAAGCTACCGAGCAGTGGTTCATAACATTTTTCCATAAATGTCAGTTATATGAGAATGTTAAAGTTCTTGTTGAAATAATTAATGCTCTGATTCCCAAGGGGCATAAAATTTAAAAAAGAGTGCCTTTTTTACCTTTTATTCAAAGAAGTATTTTTGTTCATTTTTTTTCTCTTAAACTATTAGGAAAATAAGTATACACGTAAATAACATTGGGAGATATAGATTTTTTGATCATTTAAGTTAATTTATACCATCTGTTGACCTAATTGAGATGATACAGACATTCCAGGAGCCTGCAGAAACCCAGTGTGGGTTTTTGGCTTCAGACAGAATGAAATTCAAATTGGAACCAGCCTTGGTGAAGCAGTGGGACAGAGAATGGGCTACTCTACAGACAGAGCAGCCCCTCCTTAGGGAATTTGCTTCCTTTACTGGGGTCCATTTAATGGCAGGTGTTGGAGGGCACAGAGGGAGTAAGGTATTCAATAAAAGAATGAATATTCAGGATCTTCCCAGGAAGGAGCTGGAGGTTCTCAGAGGAACTCTGGTGGCTGTTGTGTCCCTGTATGGGCTTTCTGTTTCTGATCATGACAGCACCAGGTGTGTGGTTTAGCATGTTGATGTATTACAATGAGAGTATAATGAGACTAGGGTTTACCATTAGGTGAAATTAGTCACCAGGTTGGATCTAGCTGGTCTCGTTTTAAGCCATAAATCCAGTGGGAGTGGTCTTTCTCTGGAGGGCTCCTGTAGCTTTTATTGATTGCAGCTGTTTACCACATACTCTGTCTCAAATATTGAGGTTATGGAGTAGACAAATATTATTTCTTTATGTTGTTTATCTGCTCCTACATTGATTCTTCTATATGCAGTAATTACACTTTATCAAACACCTTATTTTTCTATTTTATCTAGGGTTTTTCCCATTAAATGGCCATCTATCCTTATGCATTTTACTTTGTGGCAGCACAAACTGGTGGTTGTTGTTTTTGGATGGTTGTTTTTTTTAGAGAGAGAGAAGGATAGACGGAAAGGGAGAGAGATGAGAAGTATCACTCATAGTTGCAGCATCTTAGTTGTTCATTGATTGCTTTCTTATATGTGCCTTGAACAGGGGGCTTCAAGCAAGCAACCTTGGACTTCAGCCAGTGACCACAGGGTCATGTCAAAGATCCCACACTCAAGCCAGTGACCATGCACTCAAGCCAGATGGGCCCATGCTCAATCCAGCAACCTCAGGGTTTTGAACCTGAGTCCTCAGTGTCCTAGGCTGATGCTCTGTCCACTGCACCACTGCCTGGTCAGGCCAAATTGGTGTTTCTGTACAAGGGTATAGACTCCCAACACATACTACCTGAGATTCCATTTGTGAAATGAACCTGCTCTAAATTTGTGTGTGTGTCTGTGTTTGCACTTGCGCACACGTGCACCCAATATGGGACTCCAGCATATTTAATAGCAGTTTTATCAAAAGTGCAGAATTTACTAAAATTATCTAAATTTTTATTTTTCATTTAGGTTACTTACAACAGGAAAACCTCACTTCTACCTGCCAGACTTTTATTTTGGAAAGTTCACATCTAAAGGAATATGCAGAACACTGTACAGATGAAGGTTTTATTCCAGCCTGCTTACTGGTAAGTGATTTGTTTTATAACAGGAATTTTTTTTTTTTTCCACAGAGACAGAGAGAGAGTCAGAGAGAGGGACAGACAGGAACGAACAGACAGGAACGGAGAGAGATGAGAAGCATCAATCATCAGTTTTTCGTTGTGACACCTTAGCTGTTCATTGATTGCCCTCTCATATGTACCTTGACCGTGGGCCTTCAGCAGACCGAGTAACCCCCTGCTCGAGCCAGCGACCTTGGGTCCAAGCTGGTGAGCTTTTTTTTTTTTTTTTCTCAAGCCAGATGAGCCTGCCTTCAAGCCGGTGACCTCAGGGTCTCGAACTTGGGTCCTCTGCATCCCAGTCCGACGTTCCGTCCACTGCGCCACCACCTGGTCAGGCTATAACGAGTATTTTAATATTGACCAACATAAGAGACTGTACTCATAGTCTTAAAATCAGCTCATTTGCAAAATCAAAATTCACAGAATTTTTTTCTTTTTATTCAATGAGAGGAGGGGAGGCAGAGAGACAGACTCCTGCATGCGCTTCAACCAGGATCCACCCGGCAAGCCCGCTAGGGAGTGATACTCTGCCCATCTTGGGCCATGCTCACAACTGAGCCCTTTTTAGCACCTGAGGTGGAGGCCATGAAGCCATCCTCAGTGCCCAGAGCCAACCTGCTCCAGTCAAGCCATGGCTGCAGGAGGGGAAGAGAGAAAGAGAAGTAAGAGAAGAGGGGGAGGGGTAGAGAAGCAGATGGGTGCTTCTTCTGAGTACCCTGACCAGGAATCGAACCTGGGACATTCATATGCCAATCCAGTGCTCTACCACTGAGCCAACCAGCTAGTTGGCAGAAATTTGATAGGTTTTATTCATGCTAATTGGAAAGACCCAAAGTGTGCCAGCTCTTCTTTTGAGACACTGCCAAAGCTAGTGAACGAATTACTACTTTGCCTCTGAAAATCAGTTTCAAATGATGCTTTCATTTCTGATTAGTTTCACTACTACTTGCCTGGGATTTACTTGTTTACTGCCTGTTATGGATTGAATATTTGTGCCCTTCAAAATTCAAATGTTGAAACCCTAACCCCAGTGTTATGATATTTGTGTATAGGGCCTTTGGGAAATAATTAGGTTTAGATTAGATCATGAGGTTGAGACCCTCATGATGAAATTTGTGCCCTTGTAAGAAGTATAAAGGAGCCTGACCTGTGGTGGCGCAGTGGATAAAGCATCAACCTGGAACACTGCGGTTGCCAGTTCAAATCCCTTGGCTTGCCTGGTCAAGGCATATATATATACACCTGCTTCTCCCCCCCTCTTTCTCACTCTCTCTTTCTCTCTTATCTCTCTCTCCAAAAATCAATAAATAAAATCTTTTAAAAAAAAAACAATGATGAAGTATAAAGGAAAGAGATCTTTCCATGTGTACATACCAATGAAAGGCTGAATACACAGCAAGAAAGGGGATGTCTGAAAACTAGGAACCTAGTTCTCACCAGGAACCAAATTGCCCATCCCCTTGTTTTTAGCCTGCAGAACACTGAGAAGTAAATGTAATTTAAGATACCTAGTCTATGATATTTTATAGCAGCCAACCTTTCTATTTTTTTGTTTACTTCAGACAAATGTAAAAGAGGTATTTTGATATCTTCTTTTCATGACTTTTTAAAAGTCAACTAGCTGGTTGGCTCAGTGGTAGAGCATTGGACTGGCATATGGATGGCCCAGGTTCGATTTCTGGTCAGGACAATGCATCGTTTGGTATATATTCCATATATTATAGAACTACATTATCTGGAATGATATTTTGTCATTTTATTTAACATGGCTTCTTTTTTTTTTTTTTTTTAATTTTTTATTTATTCATTTTAGAGAGGAAAGGGAAAGACAGAGAGAGAGAGAGGAGAGAGACAGAGAGAGAGAGAAGGGGGGAGGAGCTTGAAGCATCAACTCCCATATGTGCCTTGACCAGGCAAGCCCAGGGTTTCGAACCGGCAACCTCAGCATTTCCAGGTCGACGCTTTATCCACTGCGCCACCACAGGTCAGGCTAACATGGCTTCTTAAATTTCTTTCATCTGTCACAGACACCATGACTATCAGTGGAGGAAATGTAAATACACAAAACCACTTGAGTTTATCAAGGTCACAGGGTGCAAAATATACAAGTTTATCATATTTCTTTATAGCTACAATGAACCATTGGAAATTTATTATTTTTTATTTTATTTTTCAATTACAGTTTACTTTTTTTTTCAATTACAGTTTACATTTAATATTGTTTTATATTAGTTTCAGATCTGCAATATAGTGGTTAGACAATCAATCATATACTTTACAAAGTGTTTCTCAATATTTTCAGTACCCACCTGGCACCATACATAGTTATGCCAATACTAACTATATTGCCTGTGCTATACTTTACATCCCAGTGACTATATTTTGCAACTACCAATTTATACTTCTTAATCTCTTTGCCTTTTTCACCAATTCCCTCAACCCCCAGCCCCTCTGGCAACCATCAGTCTGTTCTTTGTATCCGTGAGTGTGTTTCAGGAAATTGATTTTTAAATGCCATTTATAAGCAACACACAAAAATAATATTATTTAGATAATAAATCTAACAAAATGTTTTTAGGATCTGTATTCTGAAATCTACATGAAAAATCAAAGACTTGAATAAAAATAGGAATGTACTGTATTCATGCACTGAAAACCTCAGTCTTGTTAAGATGTCAATTCTTCCCATTTTGTTCTATAAATTATTACAGTCAAATTCTCTACAAGCAGTTTTGTAGATAGCAACAAGCTAAATTCTAAATTTTATATGGAAGTGCTGGGAAACTAGAATAACCTAGACAGTACTTAAAAAGAATAAGATGAGGCCTGACCTGTGGTGGCGCAGTGGATAAAGCGTCGACCTGGAAATGCTGAGGTCGCCGGTTCGAAACCCTGGGCTTGCCTGGTCAAGGCACATATGGGAGTTGATGCTTCCAGCTCCTCCCCCCTTCTCTCTCTCTCTCTCTCCCCCTCTCTGTCTCTCCCTCTCCTCTCTAAAATGAATAAATAAATAAAAAAATTTAAAAATTAAAAAAAATTTTTTTTTTTAAATAAAAAAAAAAGAATAAGATGAAGGACTTGGTATTAAGATTTACTAACAAGCTATAGTAATCAGGATTGAGTGGCATTAGTGGTAAGTTAGACATAGAGATCAGTGGAACAAAATTGATATTTTAAAGTATTTCTAAGTGGCATTTATTTCACAAAATTATTTCCAATACCACTTTTACTATATGATACTATTTAAATTTAAAAAAAATTGATATACCCTGATTTATTGATGTCACCCCATTAAAATTAATAAAAATTTATTTATAAATAAAAAAACAAAAACATTAAGATAATATTACTGTATATTCAAAAAATTGATAAATTCACAAATTATGCACTTTAAAAAGTTTTTTCTTCTATTTTGAGGCTGTACACATCAGATAACATTAGTTAACCCAAGCCTGAGTCAGTGAGTTCCTACTGCTCTCTCATTCACATGAACTTTGGATCTTTACAGTATATAGTACATACACCAGAGGAGGCTCCAAATCATGCCACTTATGCTCTTGTTTCATTTTCCTCAGCACATTACTAAATCAGTTAACCAGTCTCTGAAAAATCTTTTATTCAGGTCTCATTACAAAGAATGATAGAATACTGCCTGACCAGGCGGTGATGCAGGGGATAGAGTGTCGGACTGGGATGCAGAGGACCCAGGTTCAAAATCCTGAGGTTGCTGGCTTGAGCGTGGACTCATCCAGCTTGAGCACAGGTGGCTGGCTTGAGCATGGGATTGGAGACATGACCCTGTGGTTGGTTGCTGGCTTGAGCCCAAGGTCGCTGGCTTGAGCAAGGGGTCACTTGCTCTGCCATATGAAAAAGCAATCAATGAACAACTGAGGAGGCTAAGGAACTGCAATGAATAACTGATGCTTCTCATCTCTCTCTCCCTTCCTGTCTGTCCCTATCTGTTCCTCTCTATCATAAAGAAAGGAAGTGAGGAGGTAGACAGGGGAGGGAAAGGAAGAGAAAGGAAAGAGAAAGGGAAAGGAAGAATACTAAAACACCTAAGGCCTGGCCTATGGTGGCACAGTGGATAGAGCACCGACTTGGAATGCTGAGGCCGCCACTTCGAAACCCTGGGCTTGCCTGGTCAAGGCACATGATGCTTCCTGCTCCTCCCCTACTTCTCTCTCTCTTTTTCCTCTCTCTAAAAATAAATTAATTAGTTAAAAAATCTAAAACACCCAAGAATTTTAGTAAATAAGATAAAAAAGAAAAGTACATGAAACCTTTATTAGTTTTCTATCACTGCTTTAATAAATTACCACAAACTTAGTGGCTTAAAACATAATTTTATCACCTTACAGCTCTGACCAGCAGTCCAGTTGTGTGCTTATCTTCAAAATGAACGTGTCAACAGGGCTGGTTTCCTTCTGGAAGCTCCAATGGAGGTCTCAATGCCTGCATTTCTTGTCTTGTGGTCCTTTCCTCCAAATTCAAAAACAGTGACACAGCTTGTGGAGTCTTTCTTACAAGTCTGACAATATTCTCTCCTCTTCTTATTAAGGGTCCCTTGTGATTAGATTGGACCCACCCAGATAATTGAGGAAATCTATTTTAAGATCACCTGTTTCTCAACCTTAATTCTCTCTGCTACCTTAAACTCCTTTTTGTTTTTATCCTAATATATTCGCAGGTTCCATGATTGGGACATGGATCTCTTAGAGGGGTTCGGGGAATATTCTGCCTATCTAAAGTATAGTTGACATACAATATTATATTAGTTTTAGGTATGCAACATAGTGATTTGACACTTATATACCTTACAGAGTGATCACCACAAAAAGCCTAGTAATCTTCTCTCACCATATAAAGTGATTGTAATATTATTGACATATTTCCTATGCTGCACTTTATATCCTTGTGACTTATTTGTGTTATAAGTCTATACCTCTTGCAGTAATTTTTTTTTTTTTTTTTTTGGCAAGAGACAGGAAGAGGGAGAGATGAGAAGCATCAACTCATAGTTGTGTCACTTTAGTTGTTTGTTGCGTGCTTCTCTTACATGGCTTAACGGGGGACTTTAGCCAAGCCAGTGACCCTTTGTTCAAGCTAGCGACCATGGGATTATGTCTGTGATCCCACACTCAAGCCAGCGACCACACACTGAAGCAGGATTAGATCCCCAGTCAGGGCACACAAGAGAAGCGACCCTCTGCTTCTTTTCCCCTCCTCTCCCCCTTTCTTTATTCCTGTCCTGCAGCCACTGCCAGTGCTGAGGATGGCTGGGTTGATTCTAGCATTGGCCCCAGGTGGTGTTAACTGGTGGATCCTGGTCAGGGTACATGTGGGAGTCTGTATCTCTTATCTCCCCTCCTTTTACTTAAAAAAATAAAATAAAAATCCTGGTTCTTCTCTATCTTATTACTTCTTCAGTAGTAGTAGAAATGGGGGAAGGGAATAAGTTTGTGAAATGATCCAAGCGAAAGCAAGGTACTGATTCTTGAGAAGGGTATTTCTTACACTCAGTTTTTTGCTTGTGTTCTTTGGCAGATTCACATGGTTTGCACATTAGAAAGGCGTTGGGTCCTTGTTGTTTTTAAGCAGTTGTGTGATCACTACCTCCCAGCTGAAAACTGTTCCTATGCCTTGGGGGACTGTATTAGCTTAAAACAAACAAACAAACAAGAAAAACACCACAGTCACAAAGTCTTATTCTAACGGATATGGTTTTGTGCCCTTAAAAAATTATTCAGGGGATAAATCGTGATAGAAGGAGATTTGACTTGGCGTGGTGAACACACAATACATTATACAAATGAGGTATTATAGACTTGTACACCTGAAACCTCCATAATTTTATTAACGAATGTCAATAAATTCAATTGAAAGAAAAGAAATAATAAAATAAAAAATACACATACATAAAGAAAGATTTTATGCAGTCCCTAACTTGAGTTACTGTTAACATTTTGAAGGCCTGCTCTTTACACTTTCTTCATCAGCTACTCTGCAATCCAAGTATTCTATCAACTTATATAGTGAAATGTTTCATAGCAGGAAATGATTGGTCTTTTAAAAAGTTTTTGGTTGCCTGACTGTGGTGGCGCAGTGGATAAAGCGTCAACCTGGAAATGCTGAGGTCGCCAGTTCGAAACCCTGGGCTTGCCTGGTCAAGGCACATATGGGAGTTGATGCTTCCAGCTCCTCTCCCCCCCTTCTCTCTCTCTCTCTCTCTCTCTCTCTCTCTCTCTCTCTCTCGCTCTGTCTCTCCCTCTCTTCTCTAAAATGAATAAATAAATAAATAAACATTTTTAAAAAGTTTTTGATAATGCTTGATCTTTTTCTTTTCAGTCCTTATTTGGAAAAAACTTGACAACAATTTTGAATGAATATGTAGCTATGAAAACAAAAGGTAAGATTCATGTTTAGGAATTTTTTTTGTTTGTGTTATATAACATTTATCTAGTTTTAGTTACAAATAATTTTAAAGGATAGTAATGCCTCATAAAAACTAAGAAAACTGTCAGTTAATGAAATAAATTTTACTAGGAAATATATAATTACATAGTTTGTGTTTATATTGAGTGATAAATTAGTGAGCTGAATGTTAGCAAATATAATCAAAATAATAACTTTTTGAAAACCTGTCAAGTAAAACTCCTCCCTGGGTATCTTCCCGGTTGAACAACTGGCTATGTGTTATAAAACTTAAAACTAATATTTTAATTTTAAGTCCTTTTAGTGTAAATCTATACACAGGAGCCGATCATAAAATTCCAGCTTATCTTTATCAAACTATACAATAATTCTTTCCTAAATTAATGTTTTAGGGAAAAAGTTAGAGTTGTTTATTTTATTCTCTAATAGTTATTATTTCTGTAGCTTTTACAACATTAATGAAAGAGCAATAAAAAATTAATTAGCATGAAATAATGTAAAAAAGGAAAGAAGCTTAACGTTTATTGAGTACTGTCTGTATTCAGCCCTGTGCTAGGTGCCTGCACATGTTTTATCTTAGTCCTGAAATAATTCAGTGAGAGATATTGCTTATTTCAATACATTTTTTTAAGTGTTTTTTTTTGTTGTTATTATTTTTTTTTTGTTTTATTTTGTTTTGTTTCAACATAAAGACAGATAGGGACCGACAGGAAAGGAGAGAGATGAGAAACATCAAGTCTTTGTTGTGGCACTTTAGTAGTTCATTTATTGCTTTCTCATATGTGCCTTGACCAGGTGGGCTACAGCAGAGTGAATGACCCCTTGCTCAAGCCAGTGACTTTAGGCTCAAGCCAGCGGCCCCACACTCAAGCTGGTGAGCCCACACTCAAGCCGAATGAGCCGGCTCTCAAGCCAGATGAGCCCGTGATCAAGCCAGCAACCTCAGGGTTCAAACCTGGGCCCTCCGTGTCTCAAACTGACACTATCCACCATGTGACCGCCTGACCAAGCTGATTCATTTTTAAGTATCAGAAAACTGAGGCTTAGAGGCTAGATAACTTTTCCAGTATCACAAAACTAGGAATTTCAGTAAGTAATAGGCCTGGAAGTTATGGGTATGAATTTCATTTCCAACTCTTCAAGATGGTTAATTGATCTTTCAGTTTTCTTTTCCCAAAGTATCTTAACTATCTTACAGAAATATTTAGACTGTACATGACATCAGTTACAATATGCTATTGCAATACAAGGATTTATATTCCACTTTTATGTTGGTTAGCTTTCTCTGGTCAGTTTTCATAAATGCTATATAAAGATTTTAAACATCTTATGAAGTGTTTTCCATCATGTGGTTTTAAAGGACATCCTAAAAAAGACTAATTAGTCCTTAGGAATTTTGTTTATAATTTTAAGTCTAATAACTGATAAAACTTTTTTTAAAGATTTCCTGAGAAATCAATAATTTGGACATGAAAATATTGGATGTGGAATACTAATTTCCATACTCGGGAGTTTGTATAACCTTTATGATTACTTATTATTAATCAAATTATTTTTATTGATTTTCAAATGTTACATGATGTCAAATAAAACAGATTTAAAAGTTTATCTTTAATTCAAAATGATACAGCCTGACCAGGCGGTGGCACAGTGGATAGAGCGTCGGACTGGGATGTGGAGGAGACCCAGGTTTGAGACCCCGAGGTCACCAGCTTGAGCGCAGGCTCATCGGGTTTGAGCAAGGCTCACCAGCTTGAGCCCAAGGTTGCTGGCTCGAGCAAGGGGTCACTCAGCCTGCTGTAGCCCCCCCCGGTCAAGGCACATATGAGAAATCAATCAATGAACAACTAAGGAGCTACAAGGAAGAATTGATGTTTCTCATCTCTCTTTCCCCTTTCTGTCCATCTGTCCCTATCTGTCTCTCTCTCTGACTCTCTCTGTCTCTGCTACCAAAAAAAAGATACAAAATTAATAATCTAAAAAAGCTTCAGAGATTTCACAAATGTCCATGTTCATTCATTACATCAGAAATTCAGTGTCTTGAGGGAAAAAAGCAGTTTCGTTACAGCTTCAATTTCTAGCATAATGTTAACAGCTGAGAGAAAAGTTTGTTTTCCTCATTCATTTCATGTGCCTGTTTATATTAAATTATATATTCTTCTCCAACTGTGTTTTTAAATAAACTTCTCCTCCTGTGATTTAGAAACATCAAATCACGTCCCAGCAATTATGTCATCCCTGTGGAAGAAGTTAGACCATACACTTTCTCAGATCAGGTAATGAAAAGTTTATATAATCTTATCAGAGTATGTATAACGATTTTGGGATGCAAACACATATAAGAATTACTTTGAGTTTTAAATCTTATGACCCACACAGTGAATTTAAGTAATATTGATCTAATTTTGAAATTATTCTAGAGGTTATTGATATATTTTTGTCTTTGATTGGAATAGTTTGAAATAGTTTGCATATTTTGGGGAGGGGATGAGAAGTCTTAACTCATAGTTGCAGCACTTCAGTTATCCATTGATTGCTTCTCATACATGCCTTGCCCATGGGGCTTCAGCCAAGCCAGCGACCCCCTGCTCAAGCCAGCGACCTTGGGCTTCAAGACAGCAACCATGGGATCATGTTAATGAGCCTGTGCTCAAGCCAGTGACCCTGGGGTTTTGAACCTGAGACCTCAGTGTCCCATGTCGACACTATCCACTGTGCCACCACTGGTCAGGCAAATTGCATACTTTATACAGTGCGAAGAAATGAGGAAGTTGAGATTTACAGAAGTTTAATGACACTTCCAACTCCCATAGCAATTTATAGGCAGATCTCTGGCCAGAATACAAATCTAATCCCAGTGAGGTATGAATCTAACTCTCCTAATCCCAACCCTCTGAATTCCCTTATACAGCTGCATTTTCCTTACATTTGCAGAGAATTAACGTGTGGAATACTCACCTTTTAACCTAGATCAAGACCTTAGAATGCTAGCCCTGCTGATAGTAATTTTATAAAATCTCTTATTTAACTATTGAGTGTAGTATTCTTACCCTTTCTCCCAAAGCTACAAGTGAATACACGATTTAAATTCAGCAGGAACCTCATTTTCCTTCATCAGTTTAAAATGCTGAAAAATGCTTTATATCTAACTGTAACACATCTTTTTTAGTGGTCTTACCTTATTCCCCATTCCTGACTCTTGTCTCTTCTCCCCTTGTCAGTAATCTTCAAAATCATCCACAATTTAATTAATACCTATAAATATTCATAAATTACTGAGATATTTTATTGGCAGGCTGTTACATTTAAAGAGAAGGCTCTTAGCCAAGATTCCCCAAGATTGGTTTGTGTTCTATTAAAAATGCTTTGATTCAGTAAGTTTTGTGGCTCTTATTGGTAGCAACTTATTTGACAGATTTTTAGGACAGTAGCACAGTGTCTGTGATTGTTTACAAAATACATGGGTAACTAACTCTAAATCACGTTAAAGGAGAATCACCTGTATTGTGAATTTTTTTTTCTTTTTTTCTTTATTCATTTTTAGAGAGGAGAGAGAGGGGGAGAGAGAGAGAGAGAAAGAGAAGGGGGGAGGAGCTGGAAGCATCAACTCCCATATGTGCCTTGACCAGGCAAGCCCAGGGTTTCAAACCGGCGACCTCAGCATTTCCAGGTCGACGCGTTATCCACTGCACCACCACAGGTCAGGCGTATTGTGAATTTTTTATGTGTTTGCTTTGCTGCTTTAGTGGTTGGATGAAATAATTTCATAGTCATAAATTTTATTAAAACACCTGACCAGTGGTGGCACAGTGGGTAGAGTGTCAGCCTGGGATGCTGAGGACCCAGGTTTGAAACCCCCAAGTTGCTGGTTTTGAGCGCAGGCTCATCCTGCTTGAGCACGGGATCATAGACATGATCCCATGGTCACTGGCTTGAGTCCAAGTTTGATGGCTTGAGCAAGGGATCACTGGCTCATCTGGAGCCTCCTGGTCAATGCAGGTATGAGAAGCAATCAGTGAACAACTAAAGTGATGCAACTATAAGGTGATGCTTCTCATCTCTCTCCTTTCTTGTCTTTCTGTCTGTCTCTTTCTCCTTCTTTCTCGCACATGTGCTCAAAAAAAAAAAAAGAAATTGTTCGTGTGTGAATGTTCACATGCCACTGTTTCTCTACTAAAGCAAATAAGATTTCTTTCCTCCCCCAAAATATAAGCTTGTCTTTTTTTTCTGAAAGAGATTTATTGCCTTTTAACTCGTAACTTAACTTCAGGTCTGACTACAGTAAAATTAGTGTGTAGTGGCAACAGAAATTTTTAATGGCTAACTACTTTGTTTTTTTGTTAGGAGCATGCAGAGTACCCCAGGGTTTGCTGCCAATCAGAGAGGTTGGTATTCAAATTTAAAGTTAAATAATGTTTGGAATCACTATTTCAGACTATATCAGAAGAGCATTTTAATTAACACTTCGTGTATGCTAAGTATATATTTTGTTTAAACTACTGCTGTTCTAAGTATAGTTATTGTCACAATAGGAAATAATATTTCCCTTTAATGTAAAAGTATGCATTTTAAATACTCCGTTTTTCTCATTGGCTCTTATGAATTTACATTTTCTTGTTTTCGTTTCATAATTTTTCTAGTTTTTGGAGGTATTGTCAGTATGAATTATTACAGAAGAAATGGACTCTTGAATTTATAGTTGTTGTTTACTCAGTTTGTTTCTTATGACATTTCATAAATGTAGTTGTATCTTTAAGGGCTATTTTTCAATCTCTAGATTTAATATGTTAAATAGTTGCGTATATATCATGTATACTTCTTTAAATCCCCAAACTACTCTGACATTGAGTAAATTTTTTAATTTCTCATGTGTTTCAGCCCGAACAAGAAGTGGCATTGCAGAAATCAAACGTCAGAGAAGGCTTGCATCTCAAGTAGCTCCTGTCAGTTCAGAGATGCTGACTTTACCATATGTTTCAGGACAACTTACGACTGCCCCTTTGACAGCTACTCAAGTTATTCGGCCAACTAGCCAAACTTCAGTTCCTTTGAGATCAAATTTTGTAGTGGTTAACCATTCACAATCACAAGACACTATGACCAGTAAGTTTAAATTTTACTCTCATAAATTTTGTTTTTAACCAAATTGTATAAATGAAATGATATACTTTTGTCTTTATATTCATAGTTTAAAGTTATAGCCCCCCAAAAAAAAGAAAGCAAGAAAGTTTTTTTTGTAAGTTTGCCATGAAATAGCTGTATTATTATATCTGTGAGACACTTTAATCTAGGATTTTCTATTCTAAAGTACAATTCTGTATCTCAGTTATCTACATTAATAAAAAGGGCCCGTTGTGTTTTATATTAAAAGGAATACACATTCTGTTTCTCCACCTCTTTATTTTTGTTTATGCTAGCATGCCCTCCTAGAATGAGGAATGTCTTCTAGTTCACCTCCATCTCTACCATTATACTCTGAGTTGAATCTTAGAGTTAGTGATGAACTTGGAAATCATATGGGTACAAACACAAAGTATTAAGGGGCCAAAAGCTAGTTAATAAGAGTTGAGGTTAGAATTGAGGTTTTAGTTACTTTTTCTAGACCAGTCTTTCTCTTCTATGCAGCTAAACTTTACTGCCATCCATTAAATCCCCCCCCCCCATTTCTATCTTTTCCCTAACCTCTTTTACACTTCTGGGTACAAACTAGTATATATACACTATAGTGTACACTTAGTTTATATTTTTTATTACAGTTCTTCCATTCTGCCATGTTATATTTTTCTGAGATTATACTGTACCTGTGTTTTATTGCAAAACCTGTCATCAATACTATAATTTACTCATCTTTTATCTTTTACAGTGCCTTGTACATAGCAGGTGCTCTGTGTTTGCTGAGTTATACTATTTATTCTATTAATTCAGGTTTAGAAAACTATCCATTTTGTTTGACTTATTGTTTTGTTTTCTTGAAATCAGGTGGAGAGACCTTAAGTATCATATCTGGTCCTCAGGAGAAGAAAACTCATCCCAGTTTGATGTCTCCTGGTAGACGCAAAAGGTAAATACTTTTTTTTATCATTATTATTTTATAAGAAGATTATTTATGCATTTGTGAACATGGACTGAGATCCTAGTGGCCTTAGCCGGTAAATGCTTTTTTAAAAGGATAAGTTTCCAATAACTTTAAAAAGAAAAGGGATTTATACAAAGATATCTACACTGCAAATAAAATAACGAGATTGGATTAAGTTTTTGGGACTATTTACTGTTACATCCATTTCAGAACATTTTTTTCACATTGTAACTGCCCTGAAAATCAGGTGGCATATTATGACATAATTAATGACATATAATTTTCATTGTAGTTATGTTTTTCTGTAGTGATCCAGAAAAATATATTTTAAACTTGATGTTTTCTCAGATTTTTTTGAAATAAATGTTTTTTAGTAACTAAGTAATACTGGCATGTTTTAGGGTAAAAAAAAAAAAACCCATAAAGCCCTAAATAGTGAATAATCTGATCTTTTCATGGACAATCTGAGAAAAGTTTCTTATGTCCAACTTAACCCATGTGTCTTTGTTTGAAGGCTATTTCAGGAAAAAGGGGTATTAGTTTGAAAGGGTTTTTCCCCAGTTTCTCAATTGACATGTCATGGGTATTTTTGTTGGAATTTTTACTGTTGGTTTTCTCGTTCAGGGCTAACCTCAGCCTTCTTTATGGCAAGCTTTCTCACTTAACCATGTAAAATAGTAAAACAATTATAATATCTAACAAAGGAACCTTGACCTATTTATGAGGTCTTTCATATACTATATTTCATTCAGTTATTTCATTAACCCCAATAAAGCATTGTTCTTATCCCATGATAAAGTGAGTCAGAGGGTCATTCATAGCTTAATTGCTACAGAACACATAGCTAACAAGTGGTAAAACTAGACCTCAAATTTGTTTTTTCTTTCTCAAGTCTAGTAATGCTTTTTCACTCTAAAGCCCTTTTTTCCTACCACAAGTCAAGGATATCTGTTCTACCATGATGTTAAGATATATGTCTACATTTATAATATACATATTGTATCTGTATGTATGATTATCATTGAATCTTTTAATCATACTACTTGAAAGACAAGCTTTTCAATGTGTTTCAGTGAATCTCAAAGGAAAACTGTCACTTTGTCTGGGCCTCAGACAACAATACGGAATATCCAGGATCCAAATGCATTTGCAGTAGAAAAAGTAAGTGACCCTTCCAAACTTTGCAGCTTAAAATATTCCTGAGTTTTAAAATATTGGTATACATAAAGGCTGTGCAACCTGACCAAGCAGTGGCGCAATGGATAGAGCGTTGGACTGGGATGCGGAGGACCCAAGTTCGAAACCCCGAGGTTGCCAGCTTGAGCACAGGCTCATCTAGCTTGAGCGTGGAATCATAGACATGACCCCTTGTCACTGGATTGAAGCCCAAGGTTGCTGGCTTGAGCAAGGGGTCACTCGCTGTGCTGTACCCCCACCATTAAGGCACATATGAGAAAGCAATCAATGAATAAGCAATCAATGAACAACCAAGATGCCACAACAAAGAATTGATGCTTCTCATTTCTCTCCCTTCCTGTCTGTCTGTCCCTATCTTTCCTTCTCTCTGACTCTTGTCTGTCAAAAATTAAATAAAATATAAAGGCTGTGTAGTGGAGTTGCCTTGGGATGGAGGGTGATGAAGTTTTCACAGTAAGAGTCAATTCATTCAGAATAGGTAGCATGTGCTAAACACCAAGTAAGAACAGTGTATGTTTGGGAAACAGTAAATACATTGTTGCTGAATTATATAATATAATATGGCATTTTACTGAAGTCAGATTATTTAAAACCTTGTATGAAAAGCTAAAGAGTTTTTTAAATGTATTGTGTAATCACTGGAACGAGTTGAGGGATCTGGGAACATTCAAATAGAACACTGTGGTATTCGGGTTTTGATATGGAGGAAGCCTCCATAACTTCTGAGGTTCCGCCTGGATTTATTAAAGCTATCCAGCTTTCATTCATTGGTTCTTTTTAAATAAATAACATAGTATTCTATCTGTCCTTTTGCTAATACTGACTTTCTTTTCCAGCAAATGGTTATTGAAAATGCACGAGAAAAAATATTGAGCAACAAATCTCTTCAAGAAAAACTTGCAGAGAATATTAATAAATTTTTGACTAGGTAAGCTATGTGCGTGTAAGATACCTAATTGTTTTTGCCTAATTGAGAACTATGCTAAAAATTTTCCTTACTTTATTACAGTGACAACAATATTGCTCAAGCACCTAAGCAAACAGAGAGCAATCCTGAACCAGAAACTTCAATTGACGAACTCCTGGGACTTCAGGTATGGGTAAGGGTGGCTCTGTGTGTGTACAAAGAAAAAGAAGGATGTGGTTCAGGAGGAATTTTTTATTTTTTCTGATTGCAGCAATATTTATGGAGCTTAGCAATAGATTCCTTCTCACTCACAGCCCCTCAATTTTGAGTGCACAGGTTACATCCCAGGCAACCACTGACCTGATCCAGCAGAGGAGCCCGCCCTGAGCACTGTGCATTCAGGGGCACTGCAGCCCTCCCGGATCCAGCTTGATGGTCTTCAGAGAACATGCTGTGAATTCTTTGTTCAGGACCTAAGACCCTGTACAGAAGTGGTTCTCAACCTGTGGGTCGCGACCCTGGCGGGGTCTCAAAATTTTAAATCTATGTGTCTTTTGACCTAGTAATTTGACTAAGAAGCATTTTTCCCAAGAAATGAGCAGGTGCCTGGATAAAGATTTTTTTGTAATGTTGTTTGCCCTGACTGAAAAATGAGAAAAAATTCAAATGTCCAAAAGTGGGAGTTGGTTGAGTTTTGTACCCTACTACTAAAAAAGACAGTACAGGGGATCCTCGGTTTATGACAGTCTTGACACAGCGTTTTAAGTTTACGACACTCGCTCCCATAAAAACTTTAAAAAATTGAGACACGGGTGTTTTGGCTCACACCATTAGAGTCATACAGACTAGTAGGCAAACTAGTTTGGTTGCGCACAGTGGAAGAATACACAGTATTCTTTTTCTGTGGTTTAGTTGTGTTTTTATGTTCTAGATGATGATTTTACAACTGTGTTAGGATAGGTAAGTGACTTAGGCTAGGGTGTGTTTCAGATTACAACAAAATTTGGATTACATCACTGTCATAGGAACACAATTGTGTCATAACCCAAGGACCCCCTGTATAGGGAATCTTTATTTGTTTGTTTATTTGTTTATTTTGACAGACAGAGAGACAGATAGGGACAGACAGGAAGGAAGAGCAATAAGAAGCATCAATTCTTTGTTGCGACACCTTAGTTCATTGATTTCTCATACATGCTTTCTCATATGTGCTTTGACGGGGAGGCACAGCAGAGCAGTGACCCCTTGTTCAAACCAGTGACCTTGGGCTCAAGCCAGCAATCTTAGGCTTCAAGCCAGCGACCTAGGGCTCAAGCTGGTGAGCCTGCCCTAAAGCTGATGAGCCCAGCAACCTCAGGGTTTTGAACTTGGGTCCTCCACATCCCAGTCCATCACTCTTTCCACTGCACCATTGCCTTGTCAGGCTATATAGGGAATTTTTAGAAAGGTTTAACCCACAGGGACAAAAAAGAGGATATGACAGAAAAAAAGAAAACTTTTGGAAATCAAAATATATGAGTGGTACCTGACCTAAAATAGGCAAAGCTCAGGTAAAAGCCACTTTATAACACAGAAATCCCGAAAAGCTCACCACCAGTACTTCTGAGAGTAAAGGTAAAGATAGGGCTACAAATAGAATCATAAACTGCAAATCTTTAGGAAGCAGTTAAACTCCATATCTGCTTCCCAGACCACACTCTCCCCCAAAAACAGTTGTCCATCATAAACTTTTCCAGCAAGACATATAACTCAAAGAAAAAAAAATTAAACTAAAAATACAAATGGTTCTGTAAGATTATTCTACTGCTTAGATTGTAGTAGACAAGTTCCCACTGTTCGTGCAGTTTTCAGGTAGCTTTTAGTACGCTAATTGTAAATATGACCAGACAAGCAAGGATTGTCCATTTGAAGAAAGCATTTAGTATAAAGAGACCAAAGCAGACAGCTAAAAGTAGTGATATATATTTATATTGAAGGACCTAGAAAGCAGTGTGCAGTAAACTAATGTGAAAAAACAGATTAAAGAACATTACAGCCTGCCTGTGGTGGCACAGGATAAAGTGTCAACCTGGAACACTGAGGTCGCCAGTTCAAATCTCTGCACTTGTCTGGTCAAGGCACATATGGGAGTTTTTTTTGTTTGTTTTTTTACAGAGACAGAGAGTGAGTCAGAGAGAGGGATAGACAGGGACAGACAAACATGAACGGAGAGAGATGAGAAGCATCAATCATTAGTTTTTCATTGCGCATTGCAACACCTTAGTTGTTCATTGATTGCTTTCTCATATGTGCCTTGACCGCGGGCCTTCAGCAGACTGAGTAACCCCTTGCTGGAGCCAGCGACCTTGGGTTCAAGCTGGTGAGCTTTTGCTCAAACCAGATGAGCCCGCGCTCAAGCTGGTGACCACGGGGTCTCAAACCTGGGTCCTCTGCATCGATGCTTTATCCACTGCGCCACCGCCTGGTCAGGCACATATGGGAGTTTTGATGCTTCCTGCTCCTTCCCCCTTTTTCTCACTCTCTCTCTCATTCTTTATCTCTTCTCTAAAATGAATAAATTAAAAAGAAATTTTAAAAAATTTATAGCAAAAAAAAAAACTATTACAAAACCAGATTCATAGAAAAGGTAATCAGATTTGTGGTTACCAGAAGCAAGGGGAAGAAATTGGGGAATTGAATAAAGGTAGTTAAAAGGTACATACTTCCCAGTTATAAGTACTGTACTAGGGTTTTAATGTACAGCATGGTGACTGTAGCTAACACTTCTGTATTGTATACTTGAAGGTTGTTAAGAGAGTAGATCTGGCCTGACCTGTGGTGGCGCAGTGGATAAACTTTGACCGGAAACACCGAGATTGCTAGTTCGAAACCCTGGGCTTGCCTGGTCAAGGCACATATGGGAGTTGATGCTTCCTGCTCCTTCCCCTCTTCTGTCTCTCTCTCTCTCTCTCACCCCTCCTAAAAAATTAATAAATTTTTTTTAATCGTAAAAATAATAAAAGTAAATCCTAAGAGGCCTCACAAGGAAAAAAAATTTTAATCTATATGCGATAATGGATGTTAACTTATTGTGAAATCATTTTACAAAATATGTAGGTCAAGTCATTATGCCATATGCTTTAAATTTATACAGTATTGTATGTCAAGTTATAGCATGATTTTATTTTGTATTTATATGCATATATAGTTTCTATGTTTTAATGTTTGGAAATATATTATTTTGCTGATATTAAACATATTTACTTTTTCTTTTTTTGGTAGAATGAAATCCATATGTCTGAAGAAGCTATACAAGATATATTAGAACAGACAGAATCAGATCCAGCATTTCAGGCACTGTTTGATCTTTTTGACTATGGTAAGAAGACCATTCCTTTCAAGGTAGTTAGAAGAAAAATGTTTCTTCGTTTCTTTGGAAACTTAACCAAAGTGAAGCAACATTCCCCAGAGCTTCTGAAAAAAGTTTCTGTTTTCATTAAACATACAAATATGAAAGGGCTTTTTGTTGTTTCTCGTTTTGTTTTTTCTTAAAGAATCTTTAGCTAAGCTATAAAATTGGAGGTCAGTTTTTGTTTTGTTTTTGTGGGCATTTTTGCCAGTCAGCGTAAAAGTGTTAAAGTCTGCTACTGTACATACATAATGTCAAGCACAATCGGATAATACAAAAGGAATACAATCTTTTGTCCTAGTGGAATAATTCTCAAAAGTGTAGTGCCTCAACCAGCAATATCAGCATTATCTGAGATCATGTTAAAAATTCAAATTCGTGGACCCCCACCTTCACCCCCAGATGATTCTGATAATAGGCTCAAGTTTAAGAACTACCAATCTGGTGGAAAATCTTTGTACTTGTCAGTGATGTATAAGGCAACATATAAAAACATCCAAAATACCATAATTAAAACCAAAGTTTAACATTTGCTTGACCACTGTCAAGCTTCGTGAATTGATGCTTATTTTTATTTTGGTCATTTAACCAATTGTTTCCCTGTTCCCTTTTTAACAGGTAAAACAAAGAATAATAAAAATTTATCACAAGGCATTTCCAGTCAGCATATGGAAACCAATCCCAATGTAGTCTTAGCAGATGAAACTAATCTAGCAGTTAAAGGTTCTTTTAAAACAGAAGAATCTGGTAAGAATTTGACTTTGTTAATATCATCAATCCAACCCTAATGTCAGTCTCAAAATTTCAAAGGCAAAAAACATTGTTTAATTTGGAAGTTGTTCAAATTACCAGATAGGTCATTTTTGTAAATGTAGTAGTCTCTCATTATTAGAAAAAATAAATAAAAAGAAAATTATACTTCCCAGCCTGTAGTACTTTGATTAAAAGATAAATTTTTAGTACTTTTTTATAATTGATTTTTGACATGCACAATTTGGTGTTAATAGTGTTGACCAATTCAGCAGACGTCTATAACATTTGACTTAATTTTTTTGAGCCATAGATTTAAATCCCCAAGATGGAAGGTTGGTGTGTGGTATAAATCATTCAGCCCGGTAAGCAAGTTTAGCTGACTGCTCAGTTATCTATATCTCACTTATTTAGAGGAAATTATATGCAATAGTTTTGAATTAAAGATATTAATGAGGTTTTAGGTAATATCCCTATGTGTCTACTAACTCGGTTCTTTATATTTCTGCCTCCCATGGAGTACTAATTTGGCTCATAATTGCCCAACAGTAACTATTTATTAAATGAAGAAAGGCAGTGAATATCCATTTTAGGGTTTTTTTAAGTATTTGCAAGTTTTTTTCAAATTTTACCTTGTTGAAATATACAGAAGTGTACAATTAAAAAATGTGTATAGCTCATTGAATTACAGTCCAGCAAATACTATATAAACATAACCATCTCTCAAGTTAAAAGCTAGAACACCAACAGCAACACCAAAACCTCTCTTCCCAATCAATATTTCCTCCATCCCTGTTCTTCAAAGATAACTATTATCCTGGCTTCTCTCACATTATCCTGGCATCTCATACATACTTCTTGCTAAATTTTAGGCCTCTTTCATACCACCTCTATCCATTTTTTCTACAAGCTATGCCAAAGTAATCATTTCTGCTCACGTGTTCTTAAATGTTATTACCCCCTCAAACCCTCTAAAAACCCTGATGGCGTCCTTCTAAAGCTATTATGTCTTATACAAACTAGTTTTGGAGTATCTCAAACTACATTTCTACTTTGAGTTCTCTGCCTACACCCAAGCCCAATCCTTCATTTCTTCTTAGATTGGATTATAGTGGAGTATATCTTTCTCGCTATATATTATGTGTAAAAGATTGTGCTTCATTTAAGTTCTACCTTGCACAAAATGAAATTTGAAATCTTTCTCAGAAAGTCTTCCTGCTTTATTGGAACTATCTACTTCTAAATTTATTTGGCCTGGATATAATCTCCACTAATCTCCCCACAATAAGGATTCAGATGTTCCCTGTACTCAGTGTTTTGTGTATTTCTGCCTCCCACATTAACTAAATTACATAATTATGGATAAACATTTTATGGATTTTTCAGATTGTTATTGTTTTCTGTTTTAAACTGTGAATGCTGTATGACACTTTATCAGTGTTCTGTTATTTTCTGAAATACCCTTTCTTCTTATTCCAGCTATCAAATTTTTTTTTCAAGATATAATATTTCTTTTGTAATACTTGCTCACATCCCCAGGCAGATAGGTGCCTTTTGTTTCTATACTTTTACAGTTTTTACCATGTTTTATTATGACTTTCTGTTCTATATCAGCTTCCCTTAGAAGACTGATTTTTCTAAGGTCATTCATCTTTGTTTCCCAGTACCAGCCTGTGGTTGAGTAAATGTGTTGAATATTAGAAAATACACAATAATATCATATGTTGATCATGCAAAATGTACTTGGCCTCATTTCACCTTTAAGAATATATCAGATAAAGTAAGGTCAATAGAAATGGTACAAGTTGAAAAGTCAAGTGCCTTAAAAAAAAAAGAGTTGCATGTTTGGAGCCCCTTTTTTACATACTGGCTAATATTCTTAAATTTATATACCTTGTCCTTCATCTTGTCATCTGTTTTCCAAGAAGCTTGAAAACATTTGGCACTTGTTTATAAAAAGGCATCAGTAATAAAAAGATGTACCTTTTAAATATTTTGATACTCAGAAAATGGTAGATAAGGTTTTCATGTCAGACTTCTACTTACTGGTATGTCAGTGATGAGTGACTTCCTTGGCAAAGTAGGTTTTATGGTAAAGATGACTACCTTAGAAGCTGTACATACTCACCATATTTTGCTACTATCCTGATATTTTGCAGATGATCAATCTGGTCAAACCCCACTTTGTACATCTTACCAAAATGAAGACACATCAAATGCTTTGAAGAGTGGCAGCAACCATGATGTGCTTAGACAGGAAGCCCAGGAACATTTTTCCCAGATAGGTTCTAGCATCCAGAAAAAGACCTTTAAAACAGTTTTACCTACTGAACAGAAGTGTAACCTTGGCATTACCTTTGAGTCTGTGCCTAATTTGAATGACTTTAACCAAAGAGTAAATTCTGATACCAAATGTAATCAGCAATGTGCTGAATTATATACCAGTCAGATGTCCGCTGAAACTGAAATGGTTATGGAAGTTGAAAAGAATTCTTTGTCTCCAAATATGCCGAATGAATCTCGATTACAGCCAGATCAATCTGATACATCAATAACTTCATTTGTTTCCCTTGGTGATGAAGCTAAAAATGAAAATTTAACTCTCTCTGGGAAAAGCTCTCAACTTTTATCCCAAAATATACCGCTAACTGGAAAACTATCTAAAAAGAGTGAATTTTGTGAAAGTTCTAATGATACAGGAAGGCTGAAAACTAATTTGCATGGTTCCAAGTCACCAGACTCTAGAGAAATTGACCACAGTAAAATTGAAACTAATGATGTATTAGCAATTACATCACAACTTTCAGATTCCCAAGACAGTTCTCCACTTCAAAGTAAAATATTATCTGTGTCTGTTGATAGTTCAGGTTTAAATATATCTGAACAACAAGTAGAAATTCGTCTTGGAGATTCAACATCTTCAATTGAACAACCATCTAATAATTGTGTTGAGTTAAATCATACAGAACATGAAATTCAGCCCTCCAAGTCTGAGAAGGTTGCTTTGGATTCACAAGAGCCTTCATCATCTGTAAAAGAAGATGGAAATAGTATTTTTCTCCCTTTAGGTGAAAATAATAACTGTGGAGAGGTTGTGTTGATGCCTCCAGGAGGTAATCTTGTAGAAGATAGACATTCTCTTTCTTCAGAATCTGTGTGTTCTTCAGTGGTCGAATCTCACCCTGACTCCCAAAATACTAGTGATAAACCTGCTAGCAACAACTCAACAGAGATAGATGCATCAAACATTGTCTCCCTCAAAATTATCATCAGTGATGACTCGTTTGTTCCCTCAGATACTGAACTTAACAGTGCAGTTTCTAGTATCAGTGGAGAAAACTTGCCAACTATAATTTTGTCTTCTGCTAAATCACCTGCCAGAAATGCAGAATTAGTTAAATGCCTCTCTCCAGAAGAAACTGCAGGTGCTATTACATCTGCTGAAGGAATGGGGGATTCAGCCTCAGTGGAACAGAGCCTTTTAGGACTTAAACCTGAAGACTCTGTGGTAAACAATGCTCAGAGTGAAGACAGCATTGCTTTTTCAGCCAATATTACACCATGTGTTTCCAAGGATGGAGGGTATATACAGTTGATGCCAGCTACAAGTACAACTTTTAGTAATTCAAATAACATTCTGATAGCTACCTGCATGACTGATCCAACAGCCTTAGGAACAGCTGTCAGTCAGTCTAATGTTGTGGTATTGCCTGGAAGTTCTGCACCTGTGACTGCCCAACCTTCACCACCCCAGTTACAGACACCACCAAGATCAAACAGTGTATTTGCTGTCAACCAAGCTGTGTCACCCAGCTTTTCACAAGGTAACTTTAAGAACATACTGAAGCTTATTTCTGTAGAGTAGGATCTAAATTCTCTTGTGTGTGCAGTTACTGATTAGGTGATAGTAAGTCATATATAGGTCATATGAGAAGAAATTCTGAAAAGTGATTATACTTCCTCTTAAGCTAATTAATTTAGCCAAACCTTTCTTTTTTCTTTTTTTTTTCTTTTTTTTTTTCTTTTTTTTTTGGGGGGGGTGTGTGTGTATTTTTCTGAAGCTGGAAACGAGGAGGCAGTCAGACTCCCGCATGTGCCCGACCGGGATCCACCCGGCACGCCCACCAGGGGCAATGCTCTGCCCATCCAGGGCTTCGCTCTGTCGTGACCAGAGCCACTCTAGCGCCTGGGGCAGAGGCCAAGGAGCCATCCCCAGCGCCTGGGCCATCTTTTGCTCCAATGGAGCCTCAGCTGCGGGAGGGGAAGAGAGAGACAGAGAGGAAGGAGGGGGGGAGGGGGGGAGAAGTAGATGGGCGCCTCTCCTGTGTGCCCTGGCCAGGAATCGAACCTGGGACTTCCGCACGCCAGGCCGACGCTCTACCACTGAGCCAACCGGCCAGGGCCTAAACCTTTTTTTTATTCTGGTAAGCTATGGAATTTGGTGGTTTACATTTTTGTTTTGTTTTTTGTTTGTTTTACACAATTACTTTCCAGTCCATGTACTAAACTACAAAAGAGAAAAGAAAGATTAATTTATCAAATAGCTGTAAACCTACTAAAACCCAATGTTGTAGTAATTTTTTAAAATATTATAGTCTTGCCTGGCCAGACAGTGGCGCAGTGGATAGAGCATCAGACTGGGACACAGAGGACCCAGGTTCAAGACCCCGAGGTTGCCAGCTTGAATGCAGGCTCATCGGGTTTGAGCAAGGCTCACCAGCTTGGACCCAAGGTCACTGGCTCGAGCAAGGGGTCACTCGGTCTGCTATAGCGCCCCCCCTCATCAAGGCACAGATAAGAAAGCAATCAATGAACAACTAAAGAACCACAATGAAGAATTGATGTTTCTCATCTCCCTTCCTGTCTATCTGTCCATCTCTCTGACTCTCTCTGTCTCTGTGACAAAAAAATATATATTATAGTCTTAATTTTCAAAAAAGATTATTATATATTTATTTGGAGAGACTTCCAAGATACAAATTGAATTTCTCCCTCCATAAAGCCCTTCATAATTTTTCACTGTCTTCCATCTTCCAGAATTGATCCCTTTCTTTGGAATTTTTGTTTATAGAGCACCTGTGGCATTTAGTACATGCCGTTTTATGTACGGTTAGTGATTGACATGTCTATCATATTGATCATTTTTGAATTTATGTTTCTTGAAGATAGAACTTATGGCACATTCATCTACATTTCCTTAATTATTGGTTCCCACATTTTTCCTCTCAATTACATTTATAGGCATACAGTAAAATTTTATTGAATATCAGCAGTTCTGTACTAAGCATGATGGCTCTGTATCAAATGTTTTTTTGTTATTTTTAGTCGGGGGGACAGGCAGGAAGGGAGAGAGATGAGAAGCATCCACTAGTTGTTGTGGTACTTTAGTGGTTTATTGATTGCTTTCTCGTATGTGCCTTGACCTGGGTGCTCCAGCTGAGCCAGTGACTCTTTGGTCAAGCCACTGACTTTTGGGATCAAGCCGGCAACCCCTTGCTCAAGCTGATGAGCCCACACTCACGCCAGCAACCTCAGGATGTCAAACCTGGGCCTTCGGTGTCCCAGGTCAATGCTCCTGGTCAGGCTCAAGTGCTGTTTAAAATAAGATAAAAGAGAGGTCATAATTTGTAGAAAATGTGGACCTTGAGAAACAAGGTAATATTTGGAGTAAAAGGAAGGAAGTCTTAAGCAGTGTAAGTGTAGGTAGATGTTTGAGATACTGAAGTAGGTGTTTATGAAAGTGGGATGTCAGTGAATGAATGTAAGGAAAAGATTAATTTACAGAGCAATGCTAAATTATGGTAGCCACAGACTATATTATTAACTTCTGAGGACTATATAAAGCCTTGTGTTTCCTCCCATAGTTTTTTT